>NW_022147282.1:0-3396 GCF_002938485.1 Sitophilus oryzae | reverse complement strand
AAAGTTGATAGATTTATATAGTAAAAGTAATAGATTTATATAAAAAATTCATGAAAATAGGGTTAAAAATAACAAAAATAAAACTTGACGAAAAAATTCTTCGTTGCGTTTTTTGCATCTGAGACATATTTTTTTTTTGAAGGGGTGGTAAAAAACCTTTTATAGGCGAGTGGTGTTCCTTCCCATCACCATCTCGAGAGAGACGATCATAGAGACGAACCCCAAACAGTGTGGGAGTCGAATTGTTACCTACTAAAAAAGTCCACCTCCGAGGAGTCTCCTCCTCGCCCCGTTCATACGTGATCTTGGGGTTTATATCTTATCTACGTTATATTTTTACCTATATTCTATCCTATTTATTTATAGGATACTTCCGCATTTCTTGCCTTTTCATCTTTTCCTTTCTCTATCATTATTTCTTTCATAAATGCCCCTACCTTTCCCCATATTTCGCTAGCTTTGGTCATTTTCATAATCAAGGTGTCCGAAGTTAACATTCCTACATCCGACAATAAGGCAGACCTTCCGTTTTCCCATCTTGGACAGCAGAACAACGTATGCTCGGCATCGTCGATTTCGTCGCAGTACATGCAGTTGCAATTTGGTATTTTCTTTATTCTGTGCAAGAAGTCCATGAAGAGTCCATGCCCGGAAAGAAACCTCTGACCACCAGTATGGCATGCTGTAATCATCGTTGCATCTAATTATTCTTGTAGTGCTTTCTTTGGGAGTGATTCATCGCTTGATGAAGTTAGAATCGACACCCGCGCTATCATTTTTACATTAAAAACGTAAATTTTTACCGCAGACGTAGGTTTTTATAGGTCCGGTCTAATCATCTGCCTGCGCTCCTCCTACTTATTCTAAAATGTTAGCGTGATTGACAAAGACGATACTATATCGCGTTTCTTTGATTGATTCGTTTTTGTGCGCCAGTCCATTGGTGTGCTTGCAATGCGACCAATGGGGCATTCCATTTTATAATTATAACCATGTAGCGTTTTTTAAAACAACTACCACTGCGAACGGCAGCTTTTCATCGGAGAGCAGTCGTGGATAAGGTATTTCACTAGAGAGAAAATTAATCAATAATAATAAACAAAAGATATCTAGATATTGGGCGCCAGGCATGTACAGAGAAAGAAAACACAATTGTATAATACTTAAAACTAATGACTATATTTATTCGTGATGAATTCTGATGGTAAATAGCATTGTACAATTAATATAATTATTATAGTGGTTACTTGTTGAGTAAAACTATATATGTAAATAATATTAAATACGTTCTATGAAAAGACTATAAAGAAAATACAATGCGTGTAACGTTATAGAAAATATAGGAAAAGTAGCATTACTTTATTTAAATTGTTAAATTTATACGGTGTTAAATCAGATGTGTTGCAACCTGTAGATTCTAGAATCTATCTCGTTATTCATCTGTTAGTATAGCGTAATAATAATGTCTATAGAAAGTAATACTATTACAATGCGTGATATTATGAAATCTAAAATCTAAATCACACTTTTACTACTGCATCGACATAAATATCCTTAATAATCTAACCACTAAATATAGTCTGTACGCTATTGTTTAAAATGTACGTTACTGTTTAAGACTGAAAACATTTTAGATGTTAAATGCAAAACTAGAACTTAAATATACACTTAGCTGTTCTTTTATGTAACCCTGCTTCAAACAGTAGCAGCGCGAGGAGGTCTAGCATCTCTGTACTGTCTGTCGGCGATCCAGGCTTAGAAATGGGGGTGAAGCAGCACGGGGCTCAAGCCACATCCACGCTGGGGCACTCTATGTGTAAGACAAATCAATCCTACTGGGGACACTTGTCCATGGGACATCCGTCCATAAGATAGTGCACAAGAGAACACTAATAGGACCTTGAAAAATAGTCCATACCTTAGACACTTGTCCGTAAGACAATGTCCGTCCGTAAGACCCTAAGAACATGAAACTCTTGTTTAAAACCAAACAAGGTTTAATAAACAAAATAAACCTACCTCGAAATACTTCCGAAGGCTCAATAAATAATAAACAACATGTCCTTTCTTCCATGTGACATTCTGGAGGACAAAAGAAAAGGGACGCCAACGTGCCAGCAAAACACAAATACAAGTTAGGACATCCGTAACTCTACCCTAAAAATATTCAATAATAATATCGAATCTATAAGGATAATATTTCATCTTTACCTGTTGCTTTGAAATAGCAGCTGATTCAGATTATACAGCAAGATTTAAATAATCACCATTTCTAAAAGCTGGGATAAAACAGAGAGTCAAAACAAAGTGAGGTTCACGGAGAGAGTTGACAGAAGCGACGTTGACAGCGCGCGCCTCCACAGAATAGTAATAGGGTTGTGTCGAACGATAACAGGGTTGTCGACCAGGGAACGTAAAAATTACGCGTCAAATAATCTATCCAGCCTGAACGAGAGGGAATCTGGTGATGATAGGCCAGACATCATATATTATATATAAAAAAGACATGTAACGAACTAAAAACGTTACAACCAAATATTTAAGTTTTATTATTTTTTTACTTGAGTTTTGACAAGACTTTGACAGTTAAAACAACAAATTACAACAGATTAGATATTGATTATTATATGACTTGAAACACTACGGCACTGGAATAAAGTTTTATGTAACCTTGAACAGATTAGTTCACATGGTAGCGACCGATGAATCACTCCCAAACATTCGTGGCGTTTACTATAACATCCAAACCATAGATCCAAACTTTGTAGATATACCAAGCTCATAGCTTTTTTGAAGCAGTGCAAACCGAAAAAGTCAAAAATTTTAAATCCAGAAGATGTCGTGAAATTTCTTTGCATTGCTTTGTTTGCATTTAATCTACCCTTACGGCTAAAGTACTATTTTATCTACTATTTTTGATCGATATAAGGCAATTTTAACAGTTGCTATGGAAAAAAATGGAATATCAGGATAATATTTTATAAATAAAATACGTCCTATAGAAGCTTTGTAATAAAATTACAGAATTACGACGAGAAAAAAAACGAACAAACAAAAAACCGGGAATATGGACATAATACTTCCATTACAAAATGTTGAGAGACTAAACAGCAAATCCTGTAGGGCCCAATTTTTAAAATTGTTCGTTAACAATTTTAATTTTGTGTGGCCCTAAACGCTATATGATTAAGCGAAATGCAATATTAAATCCCTTTTTGGACGGACGGCAAATTGCATTCAGGCAGAGGCCGTTGCGGCTCTAAAAATAATTCGCCATAAAATTGTTTTTAATAATTTTCGGTCTATAGTGGATCGACCGGGTGGATATTTATGCAGCTCAAAAAACGTATCGTATCCTCGATTAGTTTTATTAGTTTTTCAACTATGCAGGACTGT
>NW_022147281.1:0-7386 GCF_002938485.1 Sitophilus oryzae | reverse complement strand
AATCGTCCGGATTTTCGCGGAAAAGTTCTCGTTCGTGTCAACGATTAATCGACAAACTGTCTGCGGAGTTTAATCAAGTGAAACCAGTGCAATATCGGAAGAAGAAGGTTCCAAGTCCTGGGGAACGAGACAAACATCGCCCAAGTACCTAAAGGAGCGGACGGAGGGACAAAAATCGCCCAAATTCCATAGATAACCTGTCTAGGGGAAAGAACAAAAATCGTCAAGTACCTACTAGAAAGAGCGGAAGGACAAAAATCGCCAGAAGCTCATAATTAAGAAGAAAACGAAAACAACGAGAAACAAAGCAACCAAACCACCCAGAAACCCCATGAAAAGTCACTTAATGTAAGTACCTTTCAAACTATCCTTTTAGCCCTAAGTATTTTAACCAATTTACCTTATTTTTAACTATAATATTAATACAAGTAAAATAAAAATTTTCAAATCATCCAGATTTTGATGTGCGAAAATTTCGAGAATTTAATCAATCTAGTCAACAACCTATCAATAAGTTCTGAATCAATTAATATTAAAAAACCAATCGAAAATAAAATGGCTACACCTAATTATCAGTTTATTAAATATCAAGCAGATAACATCCCAAATTTTGATGGTAATTCTAAACAATTGTGTAGATTTTTGAGATCTTGCGAACACTTTCTTTTAAATCATCAAAACCCAAACACGCCTGATGCACCAATAAATATTTGTTTATTTGACACTATAATAGGAAAATTAAAAGGTAGAGCAGCAGATATAATTGCCTCTAGAGTAGAATTAGATTCATGGCAAAAAGTAAAAGATTCTTTAATTGTAACATTCTCTGATCAACGATCCGAAGATTGTTTAGTTCAAGATATAATTTCTATGAAACCGATTAGAAATGAACCTATCCAAAATTTTGCATTAAGATTACAAGACGCTAGAAGTTTGTTATGTATCAAAATTAATAATTCTGATGATTTAGATCCAGTTAAATTAATAAAAATACAACAATACGATGAACTATGTTTAAAGACATTTATTAATAACTTAGATTATCACACACAACTTGTAGTAAGATTAAAAAACCCAAATTCACTCGAGCAAGCAATGGCATTTGTAAGAGAAGAAGAAAACTTTTTAAAATTTAAAAATCAAACAATTATGCATAAACCAATAACCAATAATCAATTTACGCAAAGACCAAATAATACAAATAATATTTTTAAACAACCAAATCAATCATTTAATAATTTTCCAAAACCTAACTATAATCAATCTGGATTTAGACCTAATTTTAATAACGGATATAATAATAATAATTTTAATAATAACAATTTTAGACCACCTAATTCTTTTAATAATAATAACCATAATCAAAATCCATTTAAACGCACAAACTCAGGTACGTTCAAAACAAATAATTTTACAAGACCACAATTTAATAATACCTTTGGTAGACCATTTCAAAATAACCCATCTACTTCTAAACTACCACCTGTAGAGCCTATGGACACATCTTCAGGAAATTCACGAATAAGCAATCGAAAACCAATACCTAATTTTGCTATCGATAATAATCAATCAAATCAATACGAAAACGATAATTTTAATCAATGTTATGATGAAGAAAATTATTTCGAACAATCAGATGAATACCAATACGATTCTAATGAATATAACTATGACCCAAATCAATATCAATATCCGGAATATAATTATGAAAATTATGATAATAATGAAAATTTAGAAAATGATCAAAATTTTCAGATAACCGAAAAATCAGAACAAACGACATAATTAATTTAAATAATACATCTTATTCACATTTACCAATGATATTTATACCAGAACTAAATGCTAAATTTTTAATAGACACAGGATCAGGAAAAAGCTTTATTAACCCTTCTTTAGCTTATCATTTTTATCCAGAATATATTTATAATGAAAACTTTACAGTAAAAACAGCGCATGCTATTTCTTATCACAACGAAGTTTTAGTAATACCTATATTTCCATGTTTTAACATAGACGGATGTCATAAATTCTTTATATTTGATTTTTCAGAAAAATATGACGGATTATTAGGAATTGAATTTTTAAAACAAATTTACGCTAATCTAGACATATGTAATTCCATATTAAGAACGCCTTATGCAGATATTACTCTTTTTTATAACCAATTTAAAAATGATACTTGTGAAAATAAAAATAAAAATCAATTTAAACCTTATACTTTCTCAGTACCAGCACGTACTACTCAAAAGATCAAGTTGCCTGTTAAACAAAAAAACGGTACAGCAATTTTTAATTATATACAATTTAGCGATGGAGTTGAAATACCCGAATCTTTAATCACAATATCAAATTTCTCGACATATGTAATGCTAACTAACGCACGTGAAAAAGACATTAATATAACTATAAATAAACCTTTTGACACAGAACCGATATTAGAAAATGAAGTAAATTTTATTGAAAAAATGGAAACCAATACAGAATTAGATTTTCATATTGATACTTTAAGAAAACAAAATTTAAAAAACCTAAGATTGAAACATTGTAATAAAGAAGAATATTTAAAAATCAGAAATTTATGCTATCAATATCGTGATATATTCCATTGTGACGGAATACCATTAAGTTTTACTAATCAAATAAAACATGAAATAAAACTAACAGATGAATCTCCGATTTATACAAAATCATATCGATACCCCGAAATTCACAAAACAGAAGTAAAAACTCAAGTTAATAAAATGTTAAATGACGGAATAATACAACATTCAAATTCTCCATGGTCAAGTCCAATATGGATAGTTCCAAAAAAATTAGACGCGAGTAAAAAAAGAAAATGGCGCATAGTAATCGATTTTAGAAAATTAAATTTAAAAACTGTAGACGACAAATTTCCATTACCGAATATTACAGATATATTAGATAAATTAGGAAGAGCAAAATATTTTAGTACACTAGATTTAGCTAACGGTTTTCATCAAATAGAAATGAAAAACGAAGATATACCAAAAACAGCATTCTCAACAGATACAGGTCATTATGAGTTTAAAAGATTACCATTTGGATTAAAAAACGCACCTGCCACATTTCAACGTGTTATGAACAATATTCTTCGCGGTTTACAAAATGAAATATGTGCAGTATATTTAGATGACATTATTATTTTCTCAACGTCTCTTGAAGAACATATACAAAGACTAAAAACTATTTTTGAAAGACTAAGAAACGCAAATTTTAAAGTTCAGCTAGACAAATCGGAATTTTTACATAAAGAAGTCGATTATTTAGGACATAAAATTACTCAAAATGGTGTAAAACCAAACCCGGATAAAATAAATTCAGTGAAACACTTTCCAATACCTAATACACAAAAAGATATTAAATCATTTTTAGGATTAGCAGGTTATTATAGACGTTTCATAAAGAATTTTGCTAAAATAAGTAAACCTTTAACTCATTGTTTGAAAAAAGGAAATAAAGTAGATCATACACCTCAATTCATAGACGCCTTTAATCATTTAAAAAATTTATTAATTAACGCACCGATTTTAAAGTACCCTGATTTTACAAAAGAATTTATATTAACCACTGACGCATCTAATATAGCACTCGGAGCAGTTTTAAGTCAAGGAAATCCTCCAAACGATAACCCAATTGCATATGCTTCGCGCACGCTAAACGAAACCGAACAAAAATATTCTACTATAGAAAAAGAATTGTTAGCAATAGTATGGGCATGTAAATATTTTAGACCCTATTTATACGGAAAAAAGTTTAAAATCTATACCGATCATAGACCACTTGTTTGGCTATTTAATCTTAAAGAACCGAATTCGAAATTAATGAGATGGAGACTCAAATTAGAAGAATATGATTACACTATAATTTATAAAAGCGGAAAACAAAATACTAACGCGGATGCATTATCCCGAATCCAATTAAATGCTATTGAAACAGAGTCAATTTTAAATAATCCAGGTGATATAACCGAAGACATAGATCAATTTTTAGAAAGAGACTTTAATCCACAAGATTTATGTGATTTTGACATTTTTGACACTCTCGAGGATATTGAAACACTTATACCTAAACATAAAATTGAAAACACTGAAAAACCTAAACCTAAAATTGAAAATATTGAGAATCCTAAACCTAAAATTATAATATTACAAGACATTCAACTAAGACCTCCAAATAAAAAAGTTATCGAAAAGAAATCAATCAATACAATTCATAGTGCCAATGAAAATGAGACACAAACTAATATGAAACTTTTAGATGAAATAATAAATAATAAAACTGATCAATTTTTAATAAAAAAATCTCCTTATATCCCTTATCAAAAGACGGAATATCAAAAGTTTGATGATCATAGAATCATTCATGCAACCTTACCTAACGATTTAAATATTATTGTCAATTTTCTTAAAACCTATTTAAAAAATAAAAATACTTATATATATTTCTTTTCTAAAGAATTAAGACCAATATTTCATAAAGCAATGACCGATCATTTCAATCATTTTAATTTAATTGAATGTTCAAAATTAGTCAATAATGTTGAACCTGACGAAAGGAAAAGAATTATTCAATATTCACACGAAGGAAAAACTAATCACCGTGGAATAGAAGAGACTACAAAACGTATTAAAACTAATTATTATTGGAAACAAATGAAAACTGATATAACTAATTATATCAATGATTGTGAAATCTGTCATAGAGCTAAGTATAATAGAAAACCACCGAATGAACCTTTAATTTTAACTAATACACCTTCGAAACCATTCGAAATAATACATATAGATACATTTAAAATATCTAATCAAAAATATCTAACTATAATAGACAAATTTTCAAAATATGCACAATCTTTACCTTATCTAGGAACAGCTATTTCAGCTTGTGAACAATTATTAAATTTCTTTTCATTTATGGGTATACCAAAACAAATAGTCGCCGATAACGGGACAGAATTTAAAAATGAAACATTAAAAGATCTATTAAAAGTACATAAAATAAATATACACTTTACTACACCGTATCATCATGAATCCAATGCACCTATAGAAAGATTGCATTCTACATTACTAGAACATATAAGACTACTAAAAGAACAAGATAAAAATTCAGATATAAATACACTCATGAGATATGCTATTATTGCCTATAATAGTACAATACATTCTCAAACAAATTTTACTCCTTTTGAATTAACCCTAGGTCATACCGACTCTAGAGATCCTATGTTAATTATACCAACACAAGTCTATTCTGATTATATTTATACACATAAAACTAATACACAAACTCTTTATGATAAAATTAAAGAAACTACTTTAAATAAAAAACAAAAACAGATAGATTATCATAACAAAGATAAAAAGACTAATGAAGTCAAAATAGGAACAACTATCTACAAAAAGAATGATAACAGAGATGCAAAAATAAAGAATAAATTTTTAGGTCCTTACACGGTCTCTAAAATACTAGAAAACGGCAAACTAGAAATTTTAAATACAAAAAATAATAAAACTGAAATAATACATAAAAATGAAACTAAAATAACTAAAAATATTTCAGATGTATCGCAGCCTTCTTGTTCGTCATCGAAGGAAAAAACACAAATATAGTAAACTTAAATAACTACCCTGGTATACTACCATTTAAATTGGGAAAAGCAAAAATTCAATCAGATCAATTATCGATCATACAAGTGTACAATTTAGGAACACTAGTAACCGAATTTTATAGACTAAAATCATTTAATAATAAATTTATAGAAACATTAAAATTAGTTGAATATGACGTTGCCAAACAACAACTAATAAATATAGAGAATAAAATCGAATTACAAATATATCAATTGTATCCTAATAATAAAAGAAATAAAAGAGGAATATTAAATCCTTTAGGAACAGTTATAAAATGCATAACTGGGAACTTAGATTCTACAGATGCGGAACGATACGAAAAACTTATAACAGAGTTACAATTAAACCAAAATAAATTAAAAAATATATCAATAAAACAAATCACATTAATGCAAAAATCGATAGAGAATTTCAATGAACTTATATCAAATATATCCAGAAATCAAGATAATATTAGAACAAAAGTTATATATCTAGAAGATCAATTAAAAAGGATATTAAATAAAGATAATGAAGAAAAAAGATATTTTCAAAATATGATTATTATAAATGAAATGTATTCAATTTTCCAAAATATATATGATATTTTTGAGAAAATAGAGGTAGCTATATCCTTTGCAAAAATAAATGTTTTACACAACTCAATTGTAAATCCGATAGAGTTATTAAAAGAAATAGAAAATTATAAAAACAAAATAAACCAAGATATTTTCCCTTTGGAAATAAAGATAGAAAATATTCTAAACTTTGAAAAAATTATAGAGATAAAAAGTTACTCAAAAGACTATACAATAACATTTATTATGGAAATTCCTTTAGTAGAACCAGACTTGTATTACTATTATAAGTTGTTACCTCTACCAATTCCAACAAACAATTCCGATTTTTCATTGATAATTCCTTTCAAACCTTACCTCGCATTAAGTGATACGAAGTATGCATATATGGACGAAGAATGTCAAGAAATAATATTACAAGAATACCTCTGTAAGAAGACTCATCCCCTGAGACTTAAAGGAAATGAGCCATGTGAAGTAAAACTTATTAATTTTGAGCAAGACACGAATAATTGTCATCCGTTCCGTATTCCGATAAAAAGTATTCAAATTGAGCGAATCTCTGATGGACGATGGATCATCACCACTCCTCACAAAACACTGGCAACACTTAAGTGCAACAACGAAAAAGAAAATGTACCCCTATATGGTACATATCTGATTGAAGCAACCCCATTCTGCGAGATACACTTAGAAAAATTCATCTTGAAGACACATCGAAGCAGCAACACACTGTTCGAAGAAATTCTACTGCCAAAGTTAAAGACCAACATGTCCTTTGCCGAAGAAGACATCATCTTTAACCCACCTGTATGGAACCTCAACGTGATCAACATGAAAAATAATCAAGATATCAAGAAAGAACTAGAAGAACAAAGACTTTCTCTCAGTTCGTTAAATAATATTTCAGTAAAAAGACTTAGTATTTGGACAATATTAATCTACATTTTATTGATTTTGCTTTCTTTATTATTTACTTATAAATACTTTAAAAATAAAACACGCATTGTTGTTAAGAACGATAATGACGATATAATAATATAAGTGCTTATTTTAATCACATTTTGCTATTTTATATTTTACATTTATTCATTTTATTTTACATTATATTCAATTATCTATTAACATTTAATTGATTAATTATTTTATTACATTATTATTGATTTTTAATT
>NW_022147280.1:0-2402 GCF_002938485.1 Sitophilus oryzae | reverse complement strand
AACGAAAATAATAATAAATTTGAATAAACAATATTTGGCGATATAATTCCGGAAAAAGCCGAACCGCTCCGAAATTTTCAAAAGTTTTGGGTCGCGACCGTTGCAAGAATAGCGCCAAATAGTGTTTACATTGTCCTTATGGGCACTTTCCAATCTAAACTTGTTTCATTTATCTATGTTACTACCTTTGTAATATTGCTTTTATTTTATAGTATCATTTAATAGAAACTACTGCCTGATATTGCCGTTTAATTTATATTGGTTGACCACCACAATAGGATAGCACAGTCAATGATGACAGGTTTGGTCAGTGATGACCAAAACTAATTGCTCCCAACGCTGCAAATGTGCCACTTTAAGTGTGGTATGCACAGAGATGTGTGCATGTGAAGGAAGCGTTGATTCTTGTGCAAATGTCGGTATTGTAGAGGAAATCAGCCTGGATTAGGAGGACTCATCGGATGACGAGTGTTATACTGTTGGATAAAATTGTAACATTTAGGGACTGCGCCCCTCTTTGCCCTCTCGCTCTTGCTACAAAAATGCCTCATTTAATAAACATTTATATACCGTTTCTCTGTCTCTATTTTATTTGATATATAAATATTAATGAACATCTACCTATATAAACATTCGTCAGTGTTTCTATAAACATCAACACTTATATAGCCAAGAGGTTTTTTTTATAGTTATTACTATTTCAAACAAAACTAACATTTATAGGTTAGGCATTGATTATATGGCGTAATCGTATATTTTCAACTCCCAATGACCTAGGGGTGGAACAATTGGAAGTATTTACAAGTTCCAAAAACAGTTTTGTATTTAAAAATACTCGTTAAAATTAAAATATTTTCAATACATTTTATTAAGCGAATTTACGTTATTTTATAAGGAGGTGAACATAGGGGGTTGTTTCTTCCCTCAGACGCATTTGCAACAGAGGGCCCATCGATTCTCGGAATCTGTGGGGTATTATGAAATTTTTAAGGTATCGCCCAATATTGTATCACAAATCTGCAAACGGAATACAAATTCAAACCGAACTAGGTATTGATAATTTCGATTCCAAATATCTGGAAAACCATTACTATAGTCTATAAAATGAATAACTTTGAATTTTGACCGTTATTTTTTACCAACATGGCAAATATAAAATCCCTCTGTCATAAAAGTTACTGATATTCTTTAAATTGAGTGCCTGAACGAATCAGATAGGTAACTTTTTTTACTTTCATGAAATAGAAAAGGAAAATAATATAACAAGTGACAGTTCTTCCTCTTCTTGCAAAAATCAACACGAAATGTCATATTTGTCAAAAGTAAAATGTCATCAGGTTTTGACATATCTAAATATTAGACCAATGTCGTCTCTAATAGAACAGCCTCGGAGCGAGATTTATGACGTCACGCTAGTTAGATACTACGGATTAATAAATATGTTGTAGAATACATGGAAAACATAATTATTCCTCGTATTTTTGGTTTGTATTTTAAAAATTATATAGTTTACATGAAATATACATAATATACAGTTAATAGCGAACAATATATAATACAATATATGTACCTATTCACAGTAATAAATACTTTGGCAAATAAACTATGAACCATAGAAATGCAGCAAATGTTTTACAATATACAAATAATGAATAAGTACATAAGACAATGGGTAAAAAATATATTTTTAATTTTGGGGTTTGAAAATCGATCTAATTTAACAAAAAACATTCAATATCTACTAATAGTGATGTATTGATGTATTGTTTATTAATGTTCAAAAAATTATATTTGCAAATAATACAATATCATAGAAAAAAGGCGTCAGCGATGGCTACGAAATAAAGATCGCTATCATTTTATATGTAAAATTATTCTAAAATTTTTGATTTTTTTGGGATTTAGGTTTGGGGAAAACGCTGATTAAGTTTCCATTTGGTTTTTCATTATTTTTATTTGGTTTAAAAAAAAACGTTTCGGCTAACATTATAGCATTCGTCAGTGTTGTGTCATCTGAAAAAAATAGTGTCGAATATAATCCAAAAAAATACATATCAAATATTCACACCACACACCACATAATGTTTACTGCAATTAATAAACTAATATAAACTTGTCAAAAGATGACCACATATTTTTTAAAATTATTATTCCTAGCACTAAAACTATCTACATTGACTATGGAGCACGATTTCAGCCATATTGTAAAACATTTGATGCATTTGTATGGTTCATAGTTTATTTGCCAAATTATTTATTACTATAAATAGGTATATATAGGGAAATTAAAATAACTTCCGTTGCACATCATAATACAACCACCAGCAAACTCCATGAGACGACGCATGGTGTCATTGACGACGTGCAACGGAAATTGTTCCAATTTTCCTATACATATATTG
>NW_022147279.1:0-7052 GCF_002938485.1 Sitophilus oryzae | reverse complement strand
GGAAATATTACGTACTAAAGAGTTTTACTTTTATATTTCTAAAATGTTTACGGCATATTTTAAATAATTGAGATTTAACTGTCATGGAAGATACATTAATCAATATACCTAATTTTCTGCAGCCTGAATAAAAGGCAATTTTTTGTTGGGGTGATATTAATTTCACCTCATTTTGTAGTTTCTGGTTGTATTAATTTATTATATTTATAACTTAATATTTTTAGAGTTTGTAAACTTCCTGTTTAGAAATAGTTTATACAGTAAATAGAATAACTATAAAATTTCTGGATTATAAAGTAAACTTATGTTTTTCAACGCTAGTTTTTTACCACATTTTTTAAATTATGTTTTACAAAAAAACTGAGTAGTTTGTGATTTTTTACAGATTCAAAAACTGGAAGAAGCTGGTATCGCACAGAAACAAAAAAATGTGCTCTGATAATTCTTAGTAGTTTTTATGTAGGTAGGTACCCTAATTAAAAGGTATCTCACTGAAGTAGAAAGTTGTTGCAGTTGTTCTGCAACATGTACCTCTCACAGGAATATAGGTCCAGCAGTTTTTCTTGCTACGGACTATAAATTGGCGTTTATCAGTGATTTACTACAGATGCTGTATCACACTGCAACGAAAAACTGCGTTCACATTTTTTAAATTATGTTTTACAAAGAAAACTGAGTAGTATGAGATTTTTTACAGATTCAAAAAAGTGGAAAAAGCTGGTATCGCACAGAAACAAAAAAATGTGCTCTGATAATTCTTAGTAGTTTTATATAGGTAGGTACCCTAATTAAGAGGTATCTCACTGAAGTAGAAAGTTGTTGCAGTTGTTCAGCAACATCTACCTCTCACAGGAATATAGGCCCAGCAGTTTTTCTTGTTACGGACTATAAATTGACGTTTATCAGTGATTTACTACAGATGCTGTATCAACGAAAAACTGTGTTCCGAAAAAGCCTAGTGGTTTAATATGCATCTATCTAGAAGTAGTTCTGTTGCACTTTTTCTTACTAACACTCCCTTACTCTCTGAGAATGCTTAGTATATGCATTTCCATCTCACAGGAATAGTGTTACTGCAGTTTTCCCTGTTACAGACTGTAAATTCGCATTTTTGATTAATCAGGAGCTGATGGAATCATTTGATTTGATTTGGGATTTTTAGAAAGAGCTAGTGGGGCGATCAACAATGTTCGAGATTGCTGTATTGGTGAGACGAGTAGTATTTTTAGAGATATTTTTAAATATGATATTTAGGAGGATACTACGGATATTACGGCACCAACAAACTTTGCTTTTATATTTCTAAAATATTTACGGCATATTTTAAATAATTCAGATACAACTGTCATGGAAGGTAAATTAATCAATATTTTCTACGGCCTGAATGAAAGGCAACTAAAAGTTTTTGTAATTAATATCACCTCATTTTTAATTCCTGGGTGTATTAATTATTTATTAAATTTTTCATTTATTATTTGTAGAGTTTGTAAATTTTTTGTTTAGAAGAATAAATGCATTTTATGTGAAAAGTAAATGAAATAATTATTATAACATTTCTGGATTATAAAGTACTCAATAATATGAAATTCATCTCATGATTAAGAATGCAAAATAACCAGACAAAAGCAAATTGTACAATAAAATTTTGCTATTAAAGAATTTTTTTTTCTTTAGATTTTTTAATGCAATATTTTCATTTTGCTTAATGTTTTTTACGTTAGTTTATAACAGTTTTAACATTTTTTAAATTACATTCTACAAAAAAATCAGTAATGGGAGATTTTTTAAATTTTAAATAATACATAGTAGGGTACATTCTATATACTCTTTTCAGATACTATAAAGTACTCACCAAGGACTCGTATCGGTACTGCCAAAATTTCGAAAAAAAATCCCAAAAACTAAACAAAACAAAACGCTCACTAAAAAAGAACAGAATCCCTTTCGATAGCACTGCGAGATGAAAACGGCGAGCGAAAACGGCCGAAAAACTTTGCTGATCGGAAGTTGACGATAATTTTCCCGATTTTCCCGCCTCGACGTTCAACTGTTCAGCCGATGACTGAAGATGCAACAGCGTCTAGCGTGCGGCGGGGGCGCGCGCAGGAGCCTACCGACGGACGGCACGGGCCCATCTCGCAGGAGTACAGCTCCTGCAGTTTTTCCTGCTACGGACCGTAAATCCGCGTTTTTCAATTATTCACACGCAAACCTGTATTATAGGTAAAAGAGAAGATGTGTTCTGGTAATGCTTCGTAGTTTAATATACATTTACCTCTGAAAGGAGTACAGATCCTGCAGTTGTTCCTGCTAAAACTAGCGTTCCCTCTGAAAATGCTTGCAATATTGTTTAATATATAAATCTACTATGTAGTGGAGTGCTTTAAGCCCTTATGGGATACATACCTCGGAATTCATTTACTGTGAACGAATTTTTATAAAACTTTTTGCATTGTATTCCTAATAAGATATATTACAAAGTTTACCCATGTAAATTCGTTGCTTTCACTTTAGTATTTAAATAAACACACATACCTATATAAATGCATACATACAAGATGGCGCCGTGTTTCTAAAAAGCTCTGTATCAGAATTCCTATTTGAGATTTTCACTCCAAACCTCTTACAAAATATGTGTTTAATCGTAGTTCACATTTCAAAATATTTATATATATATATATATATATATATATATATATATATATATATATATATATATATATATATATATATATATATATATATACAGGGTGAGTCAAATATATTTTTACACTTAAGTTTTAGTTTTTCAAATGAAATGCTTTATATTCGTTTATTTCAGTGAATTTGCTATAAAATTCCGGTCAAAAAATACCTTAATACCATAGATTATACTGAGTGGTTTTGAATTCTGACCACGTCTATGAGGACGTCATTCTAGATGTCCAGGAACCTTCGTATGAGAACTTCTAATCGAGACGATCGACTAATTGTAAGTTTATCGCTAAGAAACTGCCGTTTGGCCGCTTCTCAAATTTATAATGAATTGCACCTAAGAAACGTACATATTAACTAACGGACTATAAGAAGAAGTCTAAATGAAGGAAATCTTATGTCAAGAAGGCCTGCTTCGGGGCCAGAACTTACTAAATGGTCTTAATGTAAAAATGGTCTTAACATGGTCTTAATGTAAAAATTACGAAAAAATGTTAGTGTCTTCTTCAAAAGCGAATATCTCCAACAAAAATAAAGCTAATGAGATGAACCAAAAAACAAACTATCGAGAAAGGATGTATCTAGATGATAACATTATTTCTAAATTTCTCGCTGTTTTAACATATTCCACAGGGTGTTTCAAACTTTCACCAAAATATCAAGATTTCGTTTTCCCTCGTATAATTAACAGATGGGGAGTTTCATTTTTAATTTAGAAAGAGATACTAAAAAGTCAAATAATTTGGCTACATACTCGGCCCACTAGAACAAAATATATTAAACTTTAAATTACATCAAAGTTTTAAGGTGTCCATTTTCGTGCAGGTGAATGTATTTCAAAAATTATTTATTTTAGTCATATACTTTTCTAATGAAACTCGCCTTTATTTTTTTACTAGAATCCGAAAATCAATTAATATATAGGGTGTTCCATTACAAAAAACACAACTTTGATATGTAAATTTTTTTGGGGACACCCTGTAGAACTTTATATATAATTTTAGAAAATGCTTTAAATTGACTTACATAACCTCACAAAATTTCACTTCAATACAAACTTTTGTTCCCCTTGCAAAAACCGCGTCGTATATGACGCGCCACCCTGTATAATTCGACTACAATGAAAATTTCAATGATTAGAATACAAGCAGAATAGGTATAGCTTATGCATTAGATTCATTTATTTCAATAAATTTACTTAGAAAAAAAAATTAAAAAATCAAAAATTTAAGAAGGAAAAAACTAAGAATTTACTAAAATTACTAAAATAAAAAATTAAAAGCAACGAAAAGAAATGGGTAACCATTTCAATATTTTATCTATAAAACACAATACAGTAGGTTTCACATTAATACATCCATAGTAATTGAATTCCGAGGTAAAAGTCTCTGGGCATTCCACTGTAGGGATTCTTTGTGGACAACCCAGGCTTCCGACCATTTTATGTTGTTGTTCTTGGGCCACAACAACTAAACTCTTACTTAAAACTTACGAATTTGGTTTTGTTTTTCTAATTTTAATTGTCTAAATCCCTGCATAATAAATACTAGTTGAATGGATTTATATCAAACCATACTGGGTGCTAATAAAAGTATCGTTTACAGATTTCTCCTAAGAACAATAAAAGAACATTGCTAAATATCTACTATATATAATACATATAATAAATGCGTGTTCAAGTATTAATTATGTGGAATATACAGGGTGTCCCAGGCTGAGCGTGCATTAGAAGATTCTAGAAAAGTACAATATCTAGATCGGAGGTTTTTTGCACATTATTGTTTCTCAACGAGATTTATCGGTTAAAAATATTTTCAATATGGCGGCACTTCCGGAAATACCGGAAGTTGACAGCAACTTTCTTGTTTTAAATGGGTATCCCTATTTTTTATTACATAGTTAAACACTCTATACCTAATATTAACTGTTTTTGATAAAAAAAATATTTAAACTTTTGGAGGAAAAAACAGGCCTTTCAAAAAATCGGTATAGCCTAAACGACAAATTTAGTGATTACCACAGCCATTGTGGCATAAAGTGAAAACATGGCGCGGAATGTCATACAATATTGGTCGTAGCTGTCATGGAATTGAGCGATTAAAAAATGATCATAAATATTTTTTTTTCAAATGGAAAACCCCTTTTTATTACACCAGTAAAAGGTTTTTTAATTCGTTACTTTTTGATTATACATATTCCTATACCTAAAATAAATCGTTTTAAGTTATTTAAGATTTAGTTTTAAAGGGTATATTTTTTGTTCTTTAACCAGTAGCTTATGACTTTAAACGTCACGCCATGTAAAAACTATATCTGGCCATGTCATATTGCCATTAGCTATCACTAAAATGCGAGATATCTTTTTATAAATACACTTTATAAAGTTTTACCAGCAGTATTTATAATACGAAATTCAAATAATTCGTTTTTGACAGAAGGAAATAAATTGTCTGATGGTTTGACACTTGAATGTCAATGGAAGCTAGATAAAATCAAAGAGAAAAAATACGCTTTAAAACTAAATCTTAAATAACTTAAAAACGATTTATTTTAGGTATAGGAACATGTACAATCAAAAAGTAATGAATTGAAAAACATTTTCACTAGTGAAATAAAAAAAGTGGGTTTCTATTTGAAAAAAAATGATTTATGATAATTTTTTAATCGCTCAATTCCATGACAGCTACGGCTAATATTATAAGACATTCGAACAATTTAAATTTTGAAATAGATAGCTACATGTCTTCTCTTTACGCCACGGTGACTGTGGTAATCATTAAATTTGTCGTTTAGGCTATACAGATTTTTGGACAGGCAGTTTTTTTCCTCCAAAAATTTTAAATATTTTTTTCTCAAAACGGTTAATGTTATTTATAAAGTGTTTGATATCAAAATTCATAAAATTTTCCAGAGAATTTAACTGTGTAATAAAAAATAGGGGTACCTATTTAAAATAAGAAAGTTGCTGTCAACTTCCGGTATTTCCGGAAGTGCCGCCATATTGAAAATATTTTCAATCGATAGATCTCATTGAGAAACATTAATATGCAAAAAATCTCCGATCTAGATATTGTAGTTCTCTAGAAACTTCTAATGCACGGTCAGCCTGGGACACCCTGTATATCAATATAACATAAAACGAGATGTAATTAACGAAATATCATCGTAACAAAAGCTATTTTAGAAACGTCTACTTTCGTCTACTAAGGTTAACTTATTACACTGAGATTTATGAAAAAAAATCCTTTGCCTCGGATACAGATACCGCCACGTTTTGGAAATAGCTCAAAACAGAACAAAATTGAAAGAGGCAAAATAACGCCAAAAAATCCCCCTACGCCCTCCTTACGAGTAGTTTTCAGGCGCTTTTAAGAATCGAAAGTAAGTCGAGGCAAACCGAAGTGGGTCAAGACAACTGGAGATAAATCGAAATGCATCAACCTTGGGCAACGAAATGCGACCTTGACATGTTTCGAAGAGTTTTTCGCATAGTGTAGATGCTATTTAAGACACTCGAAAAAGTTCCTCAGAACTTACGACCGCGAAAAATCAAAGATTTTTCTTGATTTAAGTAAGAACAATCTTCGGTTTGTGACGGGGTTTCTAACAGGACACTGTCTCCTCAACGAACACCTCAGTAGATTGATACTGAGAGACAACGGCGAATGCAGATTTATGGGGAAAATGGGGAAACACCAGAAAACCTTATCACTGAGTGCGCCGAGACGACGACCGTTCGTGCCATGAACTTTGGTACGGCTGATGTCGAGGACGGAGAGCTGGTCTGTGTGGATGTGTCAGATACTAGGTTCTCGCAACGCCCTGAGACTTTATCATGATGTATAACTCGTTATAACTCCAGAAAGGAGCACACAATAAATCTGTTTGGTCGCGGTGATTAACCCCCTTCCAAAACATTCTACATTCACGTCAAATACGGATTAAATATCGAAATTGATTTTAAATATACTTATGTGATAAAATAATTACAAAATAAAAAAAAACGACCCAAAACAAAACTTTTAACCGACTGGTTTTCCAATTCGGATTTTCCATCGCAACAGCTTTTGTTTTACCTTTGTAAACCTTGGTTGAAATTTTCCATTTATTTTTCGACCGGTCTTGTTACGGCTTAGTTATTATTTGTTTAACTAATAATACGCTAGTTCTCCTAACAAGAGCACGTATAATAAAATAAACAGTAAACCGTCGGCGAAGAGCTCCATTATAGGAAAATAATGATGTTGTACATTATTGAAACTCATATTTACTACATATAAATGAGCAAAAAATTGCTCTGCTTAGTTACTAGTTTTTAATTGCAAAACTATATGTATTAAAAAAATATTAATACTTTT
>NW_022147278.1:0-7189 GCF_002938485.1 Sitophilus oryzae | reverse complement strand
TTGGAATCAAAATTAGTTCATTCGAAACAATTTACTTCTATACAAAAGTACCTCGTTTGTCCGCTAGAGGGCATCAAATTAAAAAAAATATATTTTTTTAAATATTTTAAGAACCGTTATTCAGATTTGAATGAGATTTTGGATGTTAAAGAAAAAAACGTTAAAGAAATTAAAAATAAGCCTAATATATTTTATGCGCCTCCATAGCTTGATATACAGGGTGTCCCAGAAATAAGTGCAAGTATTTTAAGGGGTGCTAGATCTCGATAAAAGAAACATATTGTCTCTTTACCGTTTTTCAAATAAGTCCAAAATAACGGAGTTATTTTACTTTGAAAATTAAAAAAAAAATGATTTCGTGTTTCTGGGGTTGAACTATACTAGCAGTTAAAATACTTGCATTTATTACTGAAACACCCTGTATATTGCTTGATGTGACAAAAAATATTTTTTGGAAGTCACCTTCGGAAAAATATCTTTTTTCCTCAAAAAGTATGTGCGGTGGCGTTTTTTACAAGAGTCAAAAAATGTCGCCGACTTTTATGAAACCTCGTGGGTGCTCATGATATATGGGTAAATGTAAAAAATTTCCAGATTGTACAATTGTTGCATTTATTACACTTTTTTACATAATGTAACATATACAGGGCGAGTCTTAAATAAGTGCAAATATTTTCAGGGATAGTAGATCTCGATAAAAGAAACATATTTTCCCTTTACCGTTTTTCAAATAAATCCAAAATAACCGAGTTATTTTACTTTGAAAATTTGTAAAAAAAAATATTTTTTGCTAAAACTTTGAGAACCCGTAGATCTTTTCTGGATTTTCCTCCTTGTAAATTTAATCTACTACCTATGTTACCATATTATCAACAAAGTATATTTTTTAACTAAAGACTTTTTTTAACTAAAGACTTTTTATTTTTTAATTAAAGAATTTTCAAAAAATTGGAAATTTCCAAAAAAAAAAAAATTTGCAAAAAAAACCACATAATCGTGTTTCTAGGGTCGAAACATACTACCCTTAAAAATATTTGCAATTATTTAAGACTCACCCTATATAACAAAATTAGGAAAATACCATATCAATTTATGCCATTTTTGCAATTCTATTGAGTGTAATTTGAGTTATGCAGAAATAAAACTTTTTATATAAAATAAAACAGATACCAATTTCTGAATATATTAATTATACCCGTTACAATCGAGTAACGGCAGGCAGTAAAACAGACAGATACTGTGTTTTATATAGAGCTACAAAATGAATGAAGCTAAAAATTGCTGAAAAGAGCTACTAGTGGAAGGATATTAGGTAGTGGGCAGAGTTTCGATTGGCAAATGTATCCATCAAAACTAAAAATTCTCGAAAATGAACACAGTATCAACATACACAACGAGCTTTCAAATTACGGAACACATTTCAAAGACTTAGCCAACTAAATTAATTTTCAATGAGTCAACAACAAACAGAAAATAAAATATTGTGTTCACAGCCGCAGTTAGTGGCGATGACCACAGTATTGTTAGAATTGGCGGATTTGGAACACTAAAAATGTATTTGGCGTTCCTAAAGAAGTGTAAAATTCGCTTCTATTCTAAAGAAAGTATAATGATTATATAAATATATGAACTCTGTAAACAGTTTTAAAGCCCCCACATCCGCTCAGTTATTTAACACAGGCGGACTGTTAAGGCCAGTTTAACCTATACTGTATACTACAGCCTGTCGCACGCACACTCCAAGTGTATAGTACAGTTCTACAATGAACTGAGTGACGCTCTCACTTCAGCACATGTTTTCTAAGCGAAAAT
The DNA here is from genome assembly GCF_002938485.1 of Sitophilus oryzae. Taxonomy (NCBI): domain Eukaryota; kingdom Metazoa; phylum Arthropoda; class Insecta; order Coleoptera; family Curculionidae; genus Sitophilus; species Sitophilus oryzae. The sequence goes on along the minus strand of NW_022147278.1, from coordinate 5,377 downwards.
GGCTTCATGAAATACTTGCATTTTGCTCGCTTGTGCAAGAACTGAAAAATAAGATTGGTTTAACTACCTGGAATGGAGGAGAAAACTTAGATAGAACTATTGAAATTCATTTCTTCGAAAAACTACCACAGTATAATGCGCATCGTACACGGACTTTCTAAAGTTTTTGAGTTGCTTTGTGTACAGTTGCTTAAAGTTGCTAAACTGATTCGTTTTGACGCTTATGCTCGTGGGGGCTGGAGCACCCGAGCACCCACGCAGTCGGCGCCCCTGTGTAGTAAATACTAGAAGGTATTTACGAAATCGTTGTTGTAGATACTCAACAAATTTACGAAAAAAAATCGGTAGTCAATTGAATTCGACAATATTTATAGTAAAATTTACGTAGGGGTGGGGGTGGTTTTCATCCATCCCGTACTTTTTCTTGATTTTTGTGACAGTCAAATGTTAAAGCACTTAGCAAAACACAGACACCCAAAATATCATTCAAATCGGAATAACATTTTTAAAATATTTTTTTATTTTTTTAAAGTTTGATGCCTTCTAATGGACAAACGAAGCACTTTTGTATAGAAGTAAAATGTGTCCAATATAGTGGCGTAGCGTGGGTTAGGGGCGCCCAGGGCGGAGAGCCTCTAGGATAGAGGTTTGCCGCCCCTACAGAATCAGTCCGCCGCCTTTATAACAATTTTTTGTCGCCCCGTAGGTACTTGGAAGGTCGCCGCCCGTGGCACACTCTGTATATTTAATTCTAAAAGTTCTTTAGTTCTACATTGTTTCACTAAAAGAAAATGTTGTTTCTTAATTTTTTCTAAATGCGGTAAGTTAAAACAATAATTGCCGATCGACATTCCTCAACGGAGGACCGAAACACAGAATATCCTGTATGGAATATTCTAGTTTACCATAGGGTGACCATATTTATTTTTTGGAAAATAGTAAAATATGCTAAAATGTGTATAAAAATAGCATAGGTACAAATGAAATTAAATAGGAAATGTTTGCTTGTCGCATTCATCATTTTGAAAAAATAAACTTAAGTAATTAATCATTTTCTTTTGAAGTACTCGGGAGATCATGGCGGATATCTGTCCAGTTTTTGTTCCAGTCATATTTATTAATTCCAAAAACAATATTAGATTACATTACGAGCTACTCCTCTTTTCCAAAAAGGAGTATATTAATATGTACTTAGTAAGGTCTTAAAAAAGGCTGTAGGACGTAAACTAAGTTTCCAGCGACAATAATTCGAACATAGAGCTTAATAGAATAGAGAAAACGGTGTGGATACTATAATTTAATTAAAGAAATATTGTTGTCTTTATTTTAATAACCCACTATAAGTGGATTTATCTTGTTTCGTTATCAGAAGCCACAAAATCTATGACAATTAGGGCTCAAACATACTGACTATCAGGACGCAGCGACCAGCATTTGATTCAATATTATTAGGAAACGCAGCTGCGACCAGTAATAACATTGAATCAAATGCTGGTCGCTGCAACCTGGTCGTCAGTGCGTTTGAGCCCTTAGTGTCAGAAGTGAAATTTTAAGTGGTCTAGTGAATTTTTGTGAGTAAAATTTCAGCAGACCGCTGACAACAGATAGCAGACTACGGAAATGGAAAAAATGCAAGATGTTAGAATGCTTTACGTAGACCATGAGAAGAAGATATTTTAATACAGATAAATTGATTTGTCTGGTTTTTTCCGTTCTAATGGTGTTGCATATCGTTGATGTTATTCAATACTATTTTCATGTGCAGTTATTTGAGTAATTTTCCAAATAGCTACGACATAAAAACATAAAGTCCTTTACACGCCGATTATAAATTTTTATATCAACACATATTACTGAAAAATAATATTGGTTATAGTTTTCTTATCGCTAGTTAAACAATAGATTCTCCAATAATTCGATTATATATTTATTGTCGAATTTATTAATAAAACTAACTCTTTTAATAAACAAAATATATTAGATTGATAAGATAGCGATAAATAAACAATTTTACTTGATTTTAAGCAAATGTCTATTGTTATTTGATTTTTTCGGTACATTCGTAGAAATTAAGATTAGAACTTAGAACATCTTCGAAACGTATTATTTATTATTTCCGTAGAAGTAATATACCGGATGATGGCGGTAAATTAGATTAATAACGCATTGTTGAAATTTACAAACGAATTAGTTACGGGTATGTATATAAAAAATTGTGTAAAAGGGTAGCTAGCCCAAGCAACACACAATGGTATATTATATGTTTAAACTGATCTAATACCGTCCGTCTTATTTAGGTATACGACAAAGAATGTAAAACGTATAATCCTTGTTTATATATTAAGAGTATAATAAACTGCTAAATGTCCGCAACTTCAACGTATATATTAAGGTTTCTATGTTCCTTTTAAGGTAAGCGCGCATTTGTTCGCACCGGACGCAACGCACGCATCGGACGAATCGCAATATATTTGTTAACATCGCATATTATATTCGGATTTTCTTCCCGCATTTTCATTTTAGTGCAATCCTCGAAGCGGGCTAATACGAAACTTCTGTTTTTCACATTCGCTTCCCAAATTTAAAATGAGTAGTATTTCTGATGAAGAATTATTATTTGCAATTGCATGTGCATTTTAAGAGGAAGAGCAAAGGAACAAGAAAAGAAACGAATTTGGGTCCATAAGGTAAATATGAACCGTATTTTTAAAAAGATGGTAAACTGATTTTTCTGCTGTTTAAATATACCTATATGTTAAAGATTTATTCTATTATATTCCGTCTACGTACCTGGTTGTTTCATTATCTGCCAATATTGTCCCATATATTTTGGCGTCCTTGCTGATTACTATACTCTTTGTTTTTCAAATTATAAAGTTCATTTTATTGTTGCACTAAAGAAATTAATAGTCCGTCATCCATTTTCACTCTTTTAGGTACCTGCTCAAAATAACGTTAAAAACAAATCAAATTCGGCAAGTCGATTCCTGTTTACATCGCGCATTTCATCTAATTTACGAACGACGTCATCCGCACGCATCGTATATACGGATTTAATTCTTTCCTAATAATTCTGAACGGATTTCCGTGTTTACGATGCGTCCGATACGTATGTATGTGCGTTGTCTCATTTAAAATAAGGCAAATAATAATTTTCGTCCGTTCCGTGTGTCCGATACGTCCGTCCGATGCGAATAAATGTGCGCTTACCTTTATAATCGTATACATATACCAATATTATACAAGATGGTAAACATATATTAGCAATTTATGATATACTAGGAATACACATAGACCAAATACGTGTATTAAATGTTATTTTTCTTTATAAATTTATACGTGAAACAAAAAACAAAACCGTTTATTAAACGTTATTTTTACATACAAATTTATACGTATCCAGGAAATGAAATTTAGTAATATAACCACTTAGCATTATAATTTTTCATTAATATGAAGGATTTTTAGACCAGTATAAACAAACTTTAGGTTACTTAAGAATTGCTACATAATGGTGACATAAATTATACCCCTATAGCCTCTATTGTATATAACATAATATTGCAATCTTTAAGTAACCTAAAATTAAAAAGTTTGTTTTTACTGCTTCAGAAATACTTCCTATCAATAAAAACAATAATGCTAGATGGTTAAATCACTAAATTTAATTACCTAATACATTTTTTACGGTTAATGGTAGGATTTTTCATGAATAAGTATAAAAAACTTAATTGGAAATCTTCTTTAATAACATCTTAAAAACAATCATAATTCTTAAAATAAGTAAAATGACGTTACATAAATATAACAGAACATACAAAATAAAGAATAATATATAGTTCATAGAATACGTTCACATTCTTTCTCTGTTATAGTATATAATTTTACAGAATCGTTTATTTCAATGGGGTCTATCAGGATAAGAAAGTTTGAGAGCTTCTAAAAAATGAAGAAAGGGCAAACAATATATTATACAATTATGATGGGGTGTTTAATATTATGTAATTGCTATTAATAAATAAATAACTTTCTAGCAACAAGTTTTTGTTTAATCCATGTACTAAAAGGAATAAAAAAAGTTTATGTGAAGCCCTAGGATAAGAAAGACAAAGCCCTAGCTCCCCCTGATCCCAGGGGAGGCCTAGGGCTTTTGTTTTCTAAAAATGAAAAATAATTTTAAAAAACACATTTTTTGAATAAAACGTTTACATGAATTTCTGTATCAGTAAATTTAATAGACTTGGTTATCAAACCGTGCTCCCCTAGATTACTTAAATACCTACAAATTTTCTAAAAAATAAAAATTAACACATTTTTTGAACACAACAAAATAATATTAACTAAACAAAACTAGAAAACATCATTTTTACTGCATCACAAGCAAATAAAAATTAATACATAGCCAAGAGTCATAATTCAGGATTTCTCTGGGGGTTGCCCAGCAGTACCTGGGGGGCCCGGCACCCCCGCGCACCCCTGTTGTTACGCCAATGGTTTTTACTAATTTAAATAAAAATATTTTAATAGAGCGACCATAGAGCCGCCACTTCAAGAAAGACAATTTCAAAATAGGAGAGATGGGAACCCGCTTTAGATTACGAATTTATAATATAATAATAGCTCCCGTATAGCGTTTAACGTCTTGGGAGTAACAAGGTACAGCTTGCCATGCTAGAGCCGTTCGGTATACAAGGAAGGTAATATGGCTAGCACTACGCTTCAACCGTTTATTATTATCTCAGGATTGTGAATCCCAAGTACTCATTTAAGGGTGAGTCGACCTTAGTACGAATTTTCGAACGAAATTTAAAATATACAGGGTGCCTGCAATAGTGCGTCGGGCATCTGTAGCTCCTAGAATAAAAAACTTGTGAAGTTTGTTTAGGTGCAAACCTAAAGTATGTTTGAGGATGTATTTCAGGAAAATAGTTTAACTTCTACAGGGTGGCCCAAAAAACTGTAAGTGGATCGGGATGATTTTTTTTTAAATGAAACACCCTGTATATTATTGCATTTTTGGCTTCTTTTCAGATCACATATCAACTTCATTGAATGGCTCAATTAAAATCAATATTTTACAGTATTAATAATTAGTTAATAAACAGATTCTTTAGTAAAAAACAATCTTTAAATAGGATACACATAAATAATTCCACATATAAAACGATTAATGTAACTTATATATTTTTTTCGCAGACTCTCTTAGATCTATATAAAAACCCGTTAACATATCCTTGGCAAATTTCAAGATCAAGATGTAATTCTAATTTAAGCAATCCTCAACTCACCATGTATATTAATTTCGTGGTATGTTTCTAACGATTGTTATTCGTCAAGCTGTCATTTGAAAGTGGAACCGCTCGAGTTGGCGGAATAA
>NW_022147277.1:0-6028 GCF_002938485.1 Sitophilus oryzae | reverse complement strand
TCGGGTAGACTCGATCTACCAGTAGTTACTGGAATGGTGAGCGAATTCTTTTTCTCCCTGATCGTGGGACTGTGGCTGGATCATCTAACTCTTCCCGAAGGCGATCGCAGGTGAGAACGGATATAGCCGGTGCGGTAATCGATGACGTCACGTCCGGGAATCTGCAGGCCGTGACGAAGGCCTCGTCTATGCCACCTAGAATTTGATAAGTTATAATTTGAATAGGTAATTTATATATGGTGTAAAACTTGTGATGTTTTGTATTGAAGTAATTTAAAAAAAGAATGAAATTATTGGGCAAACCCATACAAGTCTTAAATAATTTCTAAAATTAACCATGAAACATGATTAAAATACGAATTTTGTTTATTGAAGTAATTTAGATATTTAATTCCGGTTTTACCCCATAAGTTGCCAATAAATATCTTACACCTCCAGCAATGTTTAAATTTTAAGTTTTTTAGATAGATAATATATTTAGTACTTTTTGCCATACAAGTTGAAGTAGTTTACTGCAGGTAGAGCTGCAACAAGACAGTTTCAGAAAGACTTAAATCTTAAGTCTTAAATCATTTCTAAAATTAAAATGATTCAAATCTTAAGTGGATTTCAATATAAAGTTTAAAGGATTTAAATCGTAAGTTTTTGATTTAAATAATTTTCTTTCAAATCAAGTCATTTTCGTACTGACTCAATACTGACTGAAATCAATATACGGTAATTTAAGTCATTTTTATCACGTAGCTTCATTTAGAACGTTGCAATTAGTGGAATAAATTATGTAGTTGTTTCAATTAGCGTAGAAGTTTGTTCCTCTAATTTTAAAGTAAGCATTATGTCAAAATTAGTGGTACTATTCTTCAATTAGTAGAAAAAGTTAACAAACTTTAAACTTCTCCACTAATTAAACATCAAAATATGCGAGGAATGTCATTTTGGGCTTTGATTATCTTTCGTTAAGAGAAATTGTGGTTAGAAATCAAAAGTTGATTGTTTTATAAACTAAATATTAGGCTAGAGCTGTCTCTATGGATACAACTGACTACACCACAAGCTGTTGCTAGGATAGGTATTATATTAATTTTAAGTGCGTTTTTTAGACATTTTGAATGATTGTAAACTAAAAAGTATAAAGTGTAATTGAAACCACTAATTTATTTCACTAATTGCGAGGTTCTGAATGAAGCTTCAAGTCTATATTTTTTATTCAAATCTTGATAATCTGGAAGTTAAGTCGGCAAAATAATTACCGTCAAGTCAAACCAGCCAAAATTCAATATATATCTATTTTTTAATGTTAATATAAATTTTCTTATGTTACCGCTTGGCGATTTCCTTATTACCTATATTAATTTATTCTAGGTACAAATACTCATATAATATTGGCTACTATTACAAATTTATTTTTAAAAAAAAAACTGGAGTGAAAACGTCATATCACCCTGTTAACTAAAACTGTTAATATTTCTCTGATAAGGTTTGAGATATTTATGGAATTTAATAGATTAAGACTAAGTACTCGACTTTTGATTTTTTTTTTAAATAAAATATTTAGTTTACCCAATTTTAGTTACAATTAATACAAGTGCTGGTTATTATTATTGAGAGGCTTAAATATATAAAATTAATTAAATATTTACTTAAAATACTAAACATAAGAAATATTGGTACAAAGTTATAATTTCAATGGAAAAATTATTTATTTTAGATAGAATCAAAATATAAAAAACTTAAATTGAATAACCCCATTTGGGGTTACACGTTTTTGTGACATCATATTTGATTAACTTGATTCAATAAAATTACGGTTCTACGCCCTAGTCCCTATTGTCACAAAAATATAAAACTGCCTCTACACTATTCGCGAAATAATTTTAGAAGAATTTTTTCGAAAATCTTGGCTAATTTCGGCCATAAACATAGAACCAGAGCGAAATCGCACAAGACAATCAACGATGGGTTGTTTTTTAGAATTGTTTCGTGAAATGTCGCGAGAAATGTTTCGACAAAACTTTTGTACGCGTCTATATTTTTCGTACTACTTCGCGAAGTAATCCAGACCAAACTTTGTGGTGGTTACAGAAGAATAAATAAACATGGAGTATGAACAAATATTATTAGTTTGTAATGAAGTGTAATGTAATACCACTATGTAAAACTGATACGAAAAATTAAAACAGTGCATTTAGAAAACAGTTACCGACAAAATTGGATATTCGTCTAAAGGTAAAGCATATTTAGTTTTAATCATTGTCTAATATTATTAATTACAATATAGTAAACAAATATATTTCCAAAATTTAAAATCGCAAAACTATAGGGAAATAGTGTCTAACCAACTGTCTGTCTCTAAAATATAAATAAAACTTTGAATGGATTTTTATCAAACAATGCTTGTTAAGAAAACTATATAATAGTGTTAACAAAAGTATCGTTTACACTTTTCTCTTAAGAACATTAAGAGAACATTGCTTTTAAAAACTGTCCGTGGGTCGTACTTTTCTTAACATCGGACCAACCAATCCTTTTCCCTGTTCGCTTGGCATATTGATGATATTGCCAGCAATTATATTTAATAAATTAAGGCCGTAAACAATTAATTATTACATACACAATTTTAACCGACTAGCAAACGGCTATAGAAGAGGCGATACTGGACGAAGTAGTTGCGAGCGGATTGCAACACAACGGTCCACAACATGTGGGTCAGCTGCGCTTTGCGTGGATACAGTTTCAGGTGGGCACGGATTGATTGGTGGAAATGGCACCTAAGCTTAAGAATTGGTAAGGGACGGAACTGGTTGTAGTGAAGGGAGAAATCATCCCAAAAAAGACGACCGTCACGGTTTTTCTGCCGAGGAGCAAGGGAAAAGACACCTGCTGAGGATTATTCAGGCTCAGAACTCCAATGCAAGGACATCGAGGCGAGCCATCAACTCGAACGAGAAGGGTCATGATCTGATCCTTAAAATAAGAATTGAATTCAAATCCAAAGAGGCAATAGAGAAAGGGGATATATGCTCTATTATAGATTCGGGACAACACCAGTATCAGATCTAAGGAGAGACCAAGATAAAGAGGTGAAGAATCCTCCAGCCTCTACCTCACGGGTACCTCAGCTGGAGACTGAGTAGGGCACGGAGGGCCAAACTCCAACCGACTGGAGACCACCGAAAGTTCCACCCAAAAAACCTCCCACCACGCTCTTTCCCGCAATTTCACGAATAGTTTAGAGGCGTTCTATGAAATGATGCCGAGATGAGAAAAAGTTCGTTGAGAAAACACGAAATAATTCTCTTCAATATTTGACCTTGACCTATTTCGGGCTATTTCGCGAATAGTGTAGTGGCCGTTTAACACTTATTTAATTTTTGGAAGTGAAACTTCTTTACGCGCAATGGGAGTAAAAATTCAAAGCCACACGAGCCAGCGTTAGGCGAAGTGTCATCTTGGAGAGTCGTAACTCGTGCCCTATGCGACCTAGGGGGCTGAAACTCGGAATGTAGATGGGGCCTTTCAAGTCCCATCTTTTCATGATATTTTGACGATATGATATTTTCGTGCAATAGAAAACGCCATTATCAATGGCGAAAAAATCGTTCGATTTTGTTCTTTGAAGTATCGTAACTCGGGCTCTATCTGAACTAGGGGGCTGAAACTCGAAATGTAGATGGAACTCGAAGAGCCCCATCTTTTCATTTTGACGACGTTTCGAACACCACGAAACCCCATCATTAATGAATGAAATAAAAAAAAATGTTCGTTTTAAATGAAATTTGGTATGCCGATAGATTGGATCAAGACCAACTTAATCCTGTAGGACACGTGTTACTGTGACAGTTAGTTTTGATGTAAGAAACTTCAAAAGTTGATGATGTCATTCGATCACGACGCATTTGGTGGGTAGGCTATGTGAGCGACGCACGACGGTACACACGATCCCACCCTGCAAAGTTGGATACGACGCCGACGTTTTGTTTACATCTTCATCAGGGTGGGACTAACGATTTGATATTGAAGAAAAATGTGGGTCAATTTCGGCATAATTGGGGACATCCTGTAGCCCGTTCTAGACGTTTCGAACCGATGCCTCTAAATGGACGAAATCATCAGGATTTTTCTTAATTATGAGTTGATTGAAACCAAACTCGGCACGTGGATAGAGGAACCCGAATGGAGTCCTCAGACGGACAGATGGACAGACAGACATGTAATAAGAAGTTTCACTTCAAATATGCGCACATAGTGCACACACAATTTTTTTTCCAGAAAGTACTTAAATGTTATCTTTTTAGATATATACATAGCGCAAAAAAATCCTTTATATTCATTTATATTATTAATTAATTCTTATTCTATCACGTATCAAATACAAGTTAATTAAGTATGTAATTTGTTATATTTCTAAATATAGCAAAATTATATTTTCCAATCAAAAATGCAAAGAGACTAGATAATCAAATAAGAATACATAATAGTTTGAAATGTATAAACGACTGGCAGAGTCTGTATTAGAGTTTCTATTTCCCTAGGCTAAAGCTTGGTATTATACGCTGGTGCTTCATTTCTATATTCGTAGTTGGCTGTGGAAATGGAACTCTAGGGATCCGTCCGGTTTTATCTTTTGTTGCGGTAGAAGGGTACTTAATTATTAAGGAAAGTCAGAAATAAACCGCTAGAGAAAATGTTTAAATATTTGTTGATCCATTATATTAATGAATCGTCTATTTTTTGTTTGTCATTGCACAATTTGTTTTATTGCTTTTTTTAATATTTCAATAGTAGACACGTGTATTTTTGTTTTTAAAAAAATTCTTTCGAGGTGTAAAATTATTATATATAATTTAAAAACTATTATTGTTCCATGCTTAGAAAATATTGTTTATAATATACATAAAACATATAATAAGCATTCTCAATTTTAAAGCATGCATTTTGTCTGTTAATTAAAATGGGTTTAATTTGATATGTATTATTTAATTTTTTGTAACAACAAATATGTATATAGATCAGTTTAACTGCGGTAGAGATTTATTTAGAAAGTTACACTGAGCTATCTATATGCAGTATATTTTATTTATTAAATTAGGTAGTTTTTTCTTAAAAAAAAAGAAACATTTCTTTTTTAATTTCACGTTTCTACAGAAAATGATACTAAATATGTATAGAAATATGTTTTCTTTAGTACAAACATTTTTCTAGTTACCATACTTTGTTTTAAAACAAAAAAAGAAGAACACAAAATGCATGCATAAAACTAAATAATAATAGATGGGGGATTACAAGTTTTCAAGTAAACTGCTCCAACCGGTTTGCGCAAGCCATTTTGTACAAAATTTTAGATACATATCCAGGGGCGGATACAGGATTTATTTTAAGGGAGGGGGGCAAATAAAAAGTAATGTAGAATATGCTTTTCAGCCAAAAGCCTAATATATAACCCAATTTATAGATTGTAGGGGGGCCCATGGCCCCATGGCCCTTGGCCCCATGGCCCCCCCCCCCCTTTGTACCCGCCACTGTACATATCTGTATTAAATCTAATATCGTTGATTGAAAGGATTTGCGAATCCTAATGTCATAATAGGTAATGTCATTTAGGTTGCGACCTAATGTCATAATAATGTAAATTCATTTCCCTTATGTCTCAAGTAATATACTAATAATATCCTCTATCCTCGTTCTGCGGCAAAAAACACTCATTTTCTCTAATTCGGCTAGCGAATGCATATCGAAGACGGTATGGAACTGAAAGCGACAGTGTTGCCATATTAAAATGCAGATTAAACATTCATATATCAGAATAAACAACAAAAATAAAAATTCTTTTATAGGTACTAAATATTTCGTATGATCGAAGACAGTCGTTTAGTTGGTTTGGAAATGACGACTATTGACATTTACTCATAAACTTCATAGTCAACTAATTGTTAAGTCTTAACCAAAATGTAAAATACAGGGTGATCGGAATTATATTCGGGAAACTTCGGCAGCATATTCTGCAGCTAAAAACAAATAAAAAAGTTCG
>NW_022147276.1:0-6971 GCF_002938485.1 Sitophilus oryzae | reverse complement strand
ATTTTACTTTCAGTGAATTTGCAATAAAATTGCCAATTAGAATATACAATAATTTATACCGGGTGGTTTTTACAATATGCACATTTTTAACTAAATTTTCTGCACATTTAAAGCTCACACTTGTCTTGTTGTATTTTATATTAGTGTGGTTTTCAGAACTAATTATTACTAAAATATTCGGTACTGCAGGGTATAAACAGGGTGAAACGACACTAGAAGACAAGTATTTTTAACCAAATAATTTTAAGAAAATAACTTTGCAGAAAATTTTATTTAAAATTATTGACCATATTTTAAAAACCGCTCGGTGTAGATTATGAGAGTATGATATTTCTGTACTGTAAATTTTATGGAAAATTCGTTCAGAAAAACACATACAGTATGTCCACGGATTGTTTTGAAAAGAGAAATTTTTTTTATTTGCCAACTTTTGCAACAATGCAAAAAATTCATTCTTCATGAAAGTTTTTTTTACATTTCTCTAAAATGGTTAATACTTCTTATACTTTTCCAAATTTCCATACTGTTACAAACAAAAAAATTTAAAAAAATATGAAAATTTAGTTTTCATTCTTTGATATTATGTGGCTATTATTAATTTTGATTAATGTCATATTTTTTTGCTGTTTTCAAATGTAAAACAAAATTTAGAATCACTTTTTCTGTAACATTGAACTAAATAAATTTTGTGCTGTTAACATATTAAAACAGCAAAAGAATATGACGTTAATCAAAATTAATAATACCCATCTATCAAAGAATGAAAAAAGAATCGTATTAAAGGAGAAATGCATTTTCATGTTTTTCTTAATGTTCTCTATAACAGTATGGAAATTTGAAGAAGTTAAACGGGATTAAGTATTACAAAACAAGCAAAATCTTTTATAAAGAATACCTTTTTCTCAAAATGTTTATAATAAAAAAGTTTTTCCTCTTGTAAGGACAATGCGAGGACATAGTGTATACAACATTTTTTTGGCAACACTACAAGTTTGAACGTAAAATATATTTGAATCGCTTTATACTATATCTATGAAAATATGTTTGAAATGTAGGCTGTAAATTTTGCAAAATAGATTTAAGGGAAAATCTTAAATAGGTATTGTGATACGGCGTTTTTTGGAAGCTGTGGGTCACCCTGTAGAATATTTATATATAATAGCTCTAAAAGCCTAAGAGGCTCATGGCTTGGTTGGTTATCTTTCTCCATTTGTTTCTGTCTTTCGCATTTATTCTCCACCCATCCGCTCTTATCCTTCTCAAGTCCTCTTCTACATCCTTTTTCCATCTGATTCTCGGTCTACAATTCTCCTTCTCTTTCCACCTATTTCATGTTTCATTATCATACATAATTCTTGCTTCAGCCATTCTTTCAATGTGTCCCAGCCAGCTCAGTCTTTGTGCTCTTGCTACTCCTGTTATACTCGGTGCCCGATATAGTTGCTTTAATTCTTCATTTGTTCTTCTGGTCCATATGTTGTCTATCTTCTTTCCTCAAAAATCTTCCTCAGTATTTTTCTTTCCCAAATCTCTAGCCTTGAACATTCCGTTGCATTGAACGTCCACGCTTCACATGCATACAGCACTATTGGTCTTATCACTGTTTGGTACATTCTGATTTTTAAACTTCTAGAAATGTTCTTACTCTTAATAATTTTCTGTTATGTGACACATCTATTTGCTGCCATTATTCTTGCCATAATTTCTTAAAGTGAACAATATTTATCATACTTATTTATCGTTTTTATTTAAAATTTATAAATAAGAACTTTTATTCTTGTTAACAGAAATATTAAATACAAAATTTGATACTCTCACTTTCATTGACATTACCCCAAATTCTTATAAAAGAATATGTACGTTTATTAAGTGGATACACATGTTTTGAAGTTTTTAAAATGCCATAACATATTTTTTGTATCAAATGCTTTATGATATTGTAGCACATTTGTTTACATTCTAATAACTAAATAAATAATTATTCTCTGGAGGACAGCATATGGTTTTCAATCTTAAACAGTGTTATTCTAATTACTATACCAGGGCCATTTGAAACATAGCACGACATGCTTTTTTTCTTAAATTAAAGGAAAAAATGAAAATAATTATAATGCTAAAAGGGATTGCTAAAGAAGAAAAACTAAAAACATAATATCTAAAATATAATTAGGCAAAAGTTTAGGCAAAAAAATCAATTCAATACAATACATATGTATAAAGACTTAAAAATAATCAGGGATAGCTCCAACCTATGGTCCAACTCATTCTGAGAAATTTGAAATACAAATAATTCTAATTCTACATTGTTATATTTGACTAAACATACATAATATTATAATAGGTACTTAATAATTAAATAGATACAGGTGCTCTACAGGTGTTTAAAACAAAGATGAAATAAATAGTATATTTTAACAGCTGATAAACAACAGTGGTTATAACTAATAACCTTGTAAAATTTAACATGACTTGTTGAAAACATAAAAAATAATTGCAATAATGCATATGTGACCGAATATGAACTAAAGACTAATATTTTATGAGTGCAAGACTGTATTAATTAAGCTGTGCCTATGTTAGTCTCTAAAATATGCTTGAAAATAAAGTTCTTCCTCTATAGAGTTGTAGTTGTAGAGCATATTCCGGACATATTAATGCAACTCCTTTGAGAAATTTGCTGTACCTGGAAATTGATACATATTGAGAAACATTGTACCGTATAATTTAAAAAACGGCGTCAAAGACGGCTGGGGATTGTCAATCGATGATAATTTTGACGAGGTCAATCTTAAAAAATAAAACTTGTCAAATTCCGGGAGCAATAGGTTAAATTTTATTATGTCATTTATCCAATTCAAAGTAAACACACACTAACGCCGCAGTCAAATTTTACCCAAGACAATAAATAAATAAAAACGCCATAAATTTACTTACTTACTGCCATTACTTGCTGAGGAGTATTTGACATGTATCAGAAGATTGTTACGCAAGGCGTTTTCTTTCATGAATGGAAATGGACTCTTAAGCGGTATAATCCCTTCATAAAGTAGACTATCTGTGACACTGCCATTTTATACATCCTATATACAGGGGGTGTTTATTTTAAAACTCACCACCCACGTTATCTGCAAAAATAGACAGATTTGTGATATTCGCGCAAAAAACACGTCAACAAATTTATCGAGGGGTAAGCTGTTTTATGAAAATTGATTCAACCCCTAACCCCAGGGCTGCTACACCCCAATTTTTTTAAATGAGAAAAGGGGTCGTGTGACACATCATTTTAAAGCGCTTTTTATTCTGAACATTTTGACGTCCTATTTTTTAAATTTTACTTTACCGTTGCGGAATAACACCCATATTAAGGTTTAAATAGGTAGACATAATAAAATATCCAAATTACTGCTCTGTCCCATAAATGCTGTAAATATTAAGAAATATTACATGTTTGTTATTAAAAACAATCAGTAAACAACATGCATTCCACCTTTTTAAACAGACTCTTTTGTTATCATTAAAATTTGCAAACATTTCTTCTTTTTTATTTGTTTATTTTATGATATTTCAGAAGAATTCCACCGAAATATCAGTGTCACTTTGTGATGTGAATTGTGAATGCATAAGTTTCTTTTCAATGTCGCGCTACAGTTTTACAAAAATTAAAACTTAAATTTACAAAAATGGTTTACTCTCTGGAAGAAAGAGTTCAATTAGTGCTTATTTATGGATCCTGTAATGAATCACCTCGGACTACCTGCTGTTCTCAGTGCGAGGCACCCCGATAAAAATGTTTCTTCTCTCACGTTTATTGCATGCAGCTTATTCAAAAGTTTAGAACCACGGGGTCGGTAGCCAATTCAAAACGTAGAGGCCCTAGGGTTATTGATGAAATTACTCAAATTGAGGTTTCAGGACTTTTTGCGGCAGATCCATGTACTTCCATAAGGTAGGTTTCTAATGCCACCCACGTGTTAGTCAGATTAATCCAATAAGATAACTAAGCTTCACAAATTCCATCCGTCTAAAATTCAAATTCTACACGCATTGAATGAAGATGAACCAGATCGGAGAATTCAATTTTGTGAAGAAATGACCGAGTACATTACACGAACTCCAAATTTGCTTTTAAACACATGTTTTACTGAAGAATGCACATTTTTTCTTAATGGAGATGTCAATAAACATAATTGTCGCTATTGGAGTGATGAAAACCCTCATATTTTTAGAGAAGGTCATACGCAGTACCCACAAAAAAATCAATGTTTGGGCGGGAATTCTGGGTAATACTGTACTATGTCCAATATTCCTAAATGAAAATCTAACGGGGAGATTTACCTAAACATGTTGGAAGAAGCAATTGATCCACTAATTACTGATGCAGTGGAAAATCAAAGGGACGACGTCGGTAACGCCATACTTAATGAAGATTTTATTCATTTTCAACTTCCCCACTACGCCAGATATGTTCGGGATTGGCTGGGCGATAGATTTCCAGAGAGGTGGATAGGAAGAAGAGAGCCAATAGAATGGCCTGTAAGGTCACCTGATCTTAGCCCGAACGACTTTTTTCTTTGGGGTCGTTTAAAGTCAGGAGTTTATAAAACCGTTCCCCAAAAAACATTAAAGTTTTGAAAATCGCATAACAGCAGCGTGTAGGGCCATACCCCGGGAAACTTTTCAAAATGTCCGTCAAGAATTTTGAACAGCGATTATTTAATTTGCTTGCTTCGTCTACGTTACCGTAGATGGAGCTGAAGGCTTGGTAGGGTTTATATAAATAATTTTTATTGTTTACAAGTCAATGGAGAACACTTTGAGCAATTAATTAAATAAGCTTAGTGATTAGGAAACGATTTAACAACCTTAAAACGGGTGTTATTCCTCAAAGGTAAATTGAAATTTAAAAAATAGGACGTCAAAATGTTCAGAATATAAAGCGCTTTAAAATGATGTGTCACACGACCCTTGTCTCATTTAAAAAATTGGGGCGGTAGCCCTGGGGGTTAGGGGTTGAAGCAGGGCCTTCCAATTTTCATAAAACACCGTCCCCTCGATAAATTTGTTGACGTGTTTCCGCGAATATCACAAATCTGTCTATTTTTGCAGAAAACGTGGTGGTAACTTTTAAAATGAACACCCTGTATTATAAAGTGTGTTGATTTTGTTGTTCATATAGAAATGAAACTTTATCAGAAATAGTATATTTAAAACTATATTCTATTATTACTATTACTTGCTAAGCTCTAATTCTTAGAACCTAAATATATATCTTTGCTTGTTATTTAAGAAACAACGTCACATCACATGCCTTTTTAACATTCAGCTCGCATAGACTACACTTTCCTATACCCCCGTAATTTATTAACCAATATCAACGGCCAATTTTATTAATTTATTTATTTATTCGACAAGTATGTATATGTGTGCCGGCGACCTGGCCTGGGTCACGAATCACTTAAGCCGACTTAAAAAAACAAAACCAGTCAAAATACTACGAAAAATTAGAACATTTAATATAGAATCAACACTAATTCCCGATGTGTTTCATTAGTATTCCTCAGATTTTTTCTGTGCGCCGGTAACGATGCAAGAATCGGACGTTACACAGATTAACATTAAAGAAAAGGACAGAAAAAGCGTGAAAATATCGGAAACGGTGGAAGTGAGACGTGATGGTAGCGAGGAAAGTGTCAAAGACGCGAGTGGTGACAGTGATGACGATGGCAGTGACCTAGTGGAAGATCGACATCATATTTTCGGTTATATTAGAAGAAGGTTTAGTTTACCTGTACAGAGACTTAGGAGGTACAGCTTCAAGTTGGATAGGTCGCATAGCTTGATAGATGGTCGAAGGTAAAAATTACTCGGTTTATATTGATTTGTTTAGTGACTGGAGAAATAACTCTTTTGTTTTTGTCTTTTTCCCGATAATTGACATGTAATATCTACTGTCTTTTTCGTTTGAAATACTGGGTAGTCCGAACTGTATTCCGGAAACTTCGGCAGTATATTCTGCAGATAAAAATAAGTGAAAAAGTTCTTATAAATGTATGTCCTAATATGCTTAGTTTCGGAAATACTGGGTGTAGAATTTTCATTTTTATTTAGACTTTTTCCAAATAATTTCTGAAGTAACGTCAATATTTGGATAAAAATTGGCTTCAGGGAATTTTTTGACATGAGAATTTTGATTTTGATATGTCAATATGGCTCCTATTTGTAGGGGGCGCCACCTACCTGTATTTTAACTATTTTGAAAAGTAATAACTTTTCGTCCGTATCTGTATAAAACTACTGAGTGAAAAAATATTCATTTTCATGATATTCTGCGTAAAAAATGTCTCTTGGTAAAAATCGCTACGAGCAACCGTTCTCAAGATATTTAGAATGGACTCAGTCAATACATAAAAAATGTCTATATCTATGTGGCGGATTCATCTCTCCAAAAAAAATCTTTTTTGGGTTTTTCGCCATTGCACTGCAAGAAAAATCTACAAAATAAAATAGTTATTTTTTGTAAACACTTCTGCATTAAACCTAAACGGACGCTGCTTGTCACAAGTTTTGTTTACAGTTATAAAAATTTGCCTAACAAAGAAAAAAATGCTTAACGTTTCGGAAAGTTTTCTCTTTCCGTCGTCGGAAGCAAAAAAATATAAAGAATAAAGAAAAAAACTATTTAAAATATTTAAATTGAACTATTCGAGAACACTTTACTTTTTAAAAACAGATACTCATAGACTAATGTCACGTACTAGAGATAGATTGGACACTGATATAAAACAAATGGGTCCGTCATTTAGAGCCACCTGGTGATCCGGAAGAAACTAATGGGGAGTTTTGGCATAACATAATTTTAGCGTTCCGTTACTTATTAACGCTAATTAAAACGGTAACGTTATTCAAGCGCAAAATTATTCCTTGTAAAATATAAAATAATAAATATAGACTTTTTTACTGCATTTTATGTT
>NW_022147275.1:0-11859 GCF_002938485.1 Sitophilus oryzae | reverse complement strand
GTTAAGCTCATTGTTAGACAATTAGTAAATGGGATGGAATTGGCTTTCGGTAGAATTAATAGAAAACTTAATTGCCACGAGGCTGTATTTATTTTAATAAAAGGGATAATTAGCAACAGTTTCCAAGTATTTTTTATAATTTAAATGAAAGAACGTGCAAAGGTAGAATTGTTTTAATAATATTAGTAATAATTTAAAGTAAAACACAATTTACTGGACGACAAATCGTATAATATATATTATATAGGATTGGTGCATTCTCCGCAGGTGCTACCACCATCGGAGAATATCGTAAACAACTAGTATATACAAATATACGGATTTAAATAGGGAGTATACGAAAAATTTATTATTTAATTATTCTAAAAGTGTTAGGAAGTATAATTTGTGAAAATTCTAAAAATAAAAGTAAAAAGTAAATATTTTGATATCTTCAGAAGGTCTAACTTGTATTATAATTTATTATTCCAGTTAAAAAAAAACTTTTTAGATGAGTTCAATTACGGTAGCGACTATAGTTTTAATCACCGGTTTTGCTAGTGGGGCATAATTGGGGCTATTTCGGCTATAACGAAATTTTTTAAAGGTACATAATTAAAATTTTAGATGTAATTTTAGAAGATGTTCATAAAACATTTAATCAATGGTTCATTAAAAAAAGTATACCATTAATTTTGCAAATTATATTTTATCCTTTCTATTTATTTTTTTATTATGTAACGAGCACTTTGTTTACTCACTTGTTTCGTCGAACTGCTTGAATCCATTTTTACTTTTGATCATATCGGTGTGAGAAACTATGAAGCTATAAAATGATGTTTAGGAAGAGTTGAATATCCGGGAAAGTTGAGTTAATAAATGTTATTGCACCCAACAACGACCTAATTACGCTCTAACTTACGCGTTAATATTTTTTCGGCAATTTTATTAACATTTGAAATTGTCACAACACAACACGATGCCTAGTCCGAATTCTTTTTCACTTTTTTTTACTACCCCAAACGATGTAACCTCGTACCTGAGTGTTTTATTGTCTCCTTAACTGCACTAGCAAAAAACTAAAATACTTAAATATTATGACCAACCACGATTTCAATATTATATTAATGCGATCAACACGACAGCGGCGTGAAATAAATACTGTTATGTTCTGATTATTGCCGTTGAAGCGCTGCGGTCGGAATTTGTTGAAATAAACTGAAATGCACCAAGCCTATAGATAACATTTAAATCTGCAATACTTTCAATCAAGTTAATAAAAAATAAGTTTAGAGAATAACTGTTTAAAATTGCACTATAGCAACCGTGGTAATTTTATGAGCTATAAAATAGTCAATAGGTAGAACGTCATTGCCAAGAACACGAATGATTGATACATGATATTATCAAAAGCTTTTAAATAATGTTCAAATAAAAATGTTCATTCAGAGGCTTATGAACTATAACTATTACACTTTACTATTTAATTCTTACAAAATAACAATAATAGAACACCAATAGAATGTTTTGGAGATAGAGTAGAGCTCGCAGTAGACAGAATAAAATGGGCAAAAGTGATCGCCAAACTTCCTACGAGGATAAGGTACATCCAAAAAAAAAACAACGTACAGCAAGACAAAACCTGTGCAAAGTACAGAGACTAGCATGCATCTGCATCACAGGTGCCATGAGAATATGCCCAAAAGAAACACTGGCGGTCATTCTTAAGTAGATATGTCAATGCTACAATGATTAGAATGGTCGTTGGCGGAAACAATATTGGGATAATTTTCAGGTCGGGGACTTGGAACGCCGTAAAAAAGAAAATTCCACTCCTGCAACTCCCAGTGCATGATATACCTCTTGGTAAGTGTGTGTATAACTGTGAGAAACACCTCACTGTAGTATTGAGCAATAAAAGGGATTGGTGAAAAACATTTGTTCAGCATGTAAAAGACCATACCATAACGTGGTATACTGATGTTTCCAAAACTGAAACAGGGACAGGGATAGGAGTATTTGGTGAGGTAGATTAGGTTGCTCAGAACTCAATGGACACCTACCCCAGCATCCTTCAGCCAGAAATGACAGGATATTGTCTTCTATCGAAAGATGCGTACAATTTATCTTAGATAGGAACTATCGACAACAGGAAATAGCCATCTTTTCCGATAGTCATGCAGCACTAAAAGCGATCAACTCAGTAACCATCAATTCGAAGTTGGTCAAAGAATGCTTAGAGAAGCTGAACAAATTAGGCAAAGAAATAAACTCCTCCTACTCCGGGTGCCGCTCACCAAGGGATAGAAGGCAATGAAAAAGCAAACGATTTAGCTAGAAAAGGAGCGAAGATTCCACTAACTGGACCAGTACCGTTCTGATTTCCAAGCATAAACCAAATTAAAACGGAACTTACGAACCTGGAAGACTCCATCTGTAACCAGAAATGGAAGTCCTCCAACAGTCTAAGACACTCGAAAAAGTTTCTCAGAACTTACAACTGAGAAAAATCAAAGATTTTCCATGATTCAAGTAAGAGCAATCTTCGGATTATCACAGGGTTTCTAACAGGACACTGTCTCCCCAACGAACTCCTCAGTAGACTGAGCTGAGATGCAACGGCGAATGCAGATTCTGTGGGGAAAATGTGCAAACACCAGAAAACCTTATCACTGAGTGCACCGAAACGACAACCATTCGTGCCATAAACTTTAGTACGGCTGATGTCGGAGATGGAGAGCTCAAGAAAGATCTGTAAGACAATACACACAATAGATCTGTAAGGTCGCGGTGGTTAACTCACCTCCTAAACATTCTAAATTCTACATCCAGAAAAATCATAATAATAATAAGCCAGTAAATTGTTACCCTTTGTTTACTTTAACATTATTACGAACAATGCATTTCTACTGATAACTACATCATCCTATAGTTTTATTAATCTTTGATGTCACTTGTAAATAAAATTATAGTTCAATTATTCATTAAAAACCTTCATTGTAGATTTGTATTTTCATATCATCTATAATTTCTTATGTGTCATTTTGTTTGAATGTCTTTCTTAGGACTGGAATTAACATTTATCAACGTGCCATAACACCCTTGCGCGATTATCGAAATTTAGGAACAAACAATTTTACTATATGGAAAATGGACCAAACCAAACTATGGAACAAGACCTAATATACCCCACGAACTCCAAAACGAGCTTTAAATTGTTCGGTACAACCAGGAGGAACATCGTCTTTGAGTATAACCAGTATAACCAAGCATCGCATATCAAACAGTTAGTTGATGTGAGATTTAACTAACACTTTGAAACTTTGAGACTATACATAAATAGAAAGTATACATACAAGAGTAGATACATACTCTGTAGAGAGGAACTGCTCGAGATATTTGGAACCGAAATTATCAATACCTATCATCAAGGTACAAAAAAATCATCGATCGAAGAAATAGATTTTTTTTTTAATTTTAATCAGACTTTTTGGAGTTTAATCGAATAACCGGTTTAATCGGTAAACCTAACCTAACCTAACCACAACCACCCTGTATTTGGGGAAATATGATAACTTTTCAAGAATGTACCACTAAAAAGTTTAAACTTAAATGTCCAATGCAAGTAGTCTTTGTGACATTAACTAAAATTAAACGGTAATTAAATAAATGTATTATTATTGTTTATAATTAATGTTGCGCAATTCAAAACACTTTACCCCAACAAATAGCTCGTGCAAGTAAAATACGTCACATAACAAAATTATCCTATTAAATTTAACAGCGTTTTCTACAAATACGTGAATGTTATTTTAACGCGCCTAGCTGTTCGATCATTAATTTTCGAACAGTAGATAGCGAACAATCATGATTTCGTGCTTTCATTGCGAAAGACCGTATAAAAGCTCTTTTTAGAAAAATAAATGAAATATAGTACCTATTAAGTTAAAAGGTATATTTTGTTCTTTCGCTTTTAAAAATAGGACTCGAACGAAATATTTTATTGGAACTTATAAAAGTTAAAGACCGTTTCGTTCTTTTATTACTAAAATGATTGCTTTTTGACTTCTAAAGAACGTCTTTCTAACGAAAGTTTTATGGACTATAATTGAACTAAAAATAAAATTTTAACTGTCGATATTTTAAAGTGAATTTCGACAAAATCAGTGTTTTTCATGGTGTTTATCAGTCTAGAATATCACTTGAACAATAATCGTGTCAGAACGATCTGAAATACATATTGGAAGATTGAAAAAGAAACCAAAATAAGTATGTCAACTTACCCTTAGATGTTAACCACTTCAACTTTTCTTAATATGAACTTACCTTATGTGCAGAGCTGCAGCAAGTCAGTTGAGTTGCAAAAAGACTTAAGAGTCAATTTCACTAGTTCTCGAAAATAAAGACATAATTTAAAATTTCGTTACAATACGGAAATAGATAGAAGTTTTCTGATTACAGTGATATATAATTTATATGGTTTTGTAACAAAAGCTTATCCTTTTCCTTGGGCAAACACTCAACCGTATTCCAGACAGAAATCTTCGCCATTCTATAATGTGCGAGAGAAAACAATAGAAGAGTTTATTCAGGTAAGCTCATCAATAAATGCTGACAGTCAGGCGGCACTTGGGGCGCTTATGAACCCAAAGGTATCATCGAGACTCGTCTGGGAATGCCTGAGTGAACTGGGAGCTCTGGTACGAAGGAATAGAATTAAATTATTTTGGGTGCCGGGCCGCAGCGGCATACAAGGCAATGAAAATGCCGATAAGCTAGCTAGGCAGGGATCATCGGGATCCTATCTTGGTCCAGAGCCAGTACTGGGAATACCCAAATGTATGGCCCGTAGTGCACTAAAACTCTGGATCAGGGAAAAGCACAATGTCCATTGGAGAAACAGACAGGGGTACAGGCACAGCAAGGCTTTTATCCAAGGACCTAGCTCTAAAACCGCAAAAGAACTGCTAATGCTTAGCAGGAATAAAGTGCGGATTACAACAGGCCTCTTGACAGGACACATGGCTGTCAAGTGTTACCTGAACAAGCTCAACCTGTATCAAAGAAGTCTTTGCTGCAGACTCTGCGATAAAGATCCTGAAACAGCGGAGCACATAATATGTCATTGCGAGGCTCTGGATCGCAAGCAACACTTTTTATTTGGGAAAGCTAGGCTAGAACCGGAGGAACTATGCTCCCATCCTATCAAGGACCTGCATAAGCTAAGGGATAGGAGAATGGGTGCAGATATAGAAGGGGGACAAACACAATAGACCTTACAGGTCGCAGTGTTTCCGGCAAAGGACGACCCCTTGTTAAAAAAAACAAATTGCTCGCTATTTTATGGCAAATGCTGAAGTTCTGCAAACCATAATCAAGCCTTAATAAAAGCACGTGTGTTTGGAATTTTGGGTGTGGCTTAACACGACAGGATCGGGCTAAGCCTTAGGGCAGATTTCTGAAATATAATATATATTTCCTTCGGCCATACACCCGCTTTACCCGATCCTTGAGAGCGACCCGAAAGTACAGCGTAATAGACTTTTAACTCGTAACATAACATTTAAATCTTAATTAATCTTGACTTAAATCATTTTCTTTCAAGTTAAGTCATTTTCATTGTAGTATTATATCAAAATAATTACCTAATTTTTATTGTATAATTAATTAGAATATTAGAATTTTCGATACAACTGCTTGCTCTATATGAATAACGTTTTGCTTTCTTTCATTTCTGTTGAAGACTCAAATTGAATTATAAGGTTATTAAGTTTTATCGATCCTTTAGTCAAACCAAAAATATACATCTAGGCCTTCAAAGTGATATAAAAATGTAATACATTAAATACCGCAACAAATAACACCTACAAAATTACTTGATGCTATTTAGTTATACACGTAACAAAGCTGAAACTGTTTCGCCGAAACCTTTTGGTATAGCTTGTATATAGCCGATATAAATTTCTAACCATATTTAATACGAAACGTTCGTTCATTTGGAAATGTCTTAACTAATTTTATAGCATTTCAATTACGTTGGCAATGTAACGAGTAGAGTATTTAGATATAGTACGTGTAGTAAATACAAATAGTAAAATTATTCATTTCGACGGTTACTATTGAGTCTAGTTAATATTCGTTACTATTGTCAATATAATATATTCAGTAATAATAGAAAAATTAGAAATATACGGCTATTTAATTCTGAACGTCTGTCATGGAAAAAATGTATTATCCAAATAATCTTAAATTCACCATATTTATTGAACATATATTTTCCGTTATTATACTGTATTATAAAATAAAATAATATAATATAATTATAGATATTTCATTCAAAAGGAAACAATATATCTCATATATTTTATAGTATTCATTTGTCCGTGTTAGATATCTATTTATTTAAGAATAATTTCTTTATTGGAATATTAATGTTGATTCATGTAATAATTAAATCTGGGGAAATAATAATCATTTTGATATCATCAATATCAACATAAAATCTGAACAGATACGTGTATTTCATTGACCGCTACAAGAAATGTGAGAGGTAGTTGAAACTAGTTCTTTCATTCATGGTACGTCGCTTTCAGAATGCTATGATAATATCTAAAATTAGATGTTCCAAGAACATCCAAACTGAAAAAATTCTTAAAGGTTGACAGGAATAATGCAATAAATCTTTTGCAATTCAGTTAAAAAACTATGTAGTGTATTTTTTATATTTTATACAGGGTTGTTCATCACATACCACACGGAGTATTGTAGCTGAACGATTAGATTTTTACAAATTGTAAGTTTTGGGTTCGTTGAAGGACTATTCGAGCTACAATTTAAAAATATTTTTACAAGATACAGAGTGTCCCAAATAAATAAAAAATATCAAAGTTGTATTTTTTTAAATGAAATACCATGTATATTATTACATTTTTAGTTTCTATGATTAAAATAAAGGTAAATTTGATTAAGGTTCCTCACCCTTAAACCTGACCGTTTTGAAATATTTTCAATTTTGTGAAATTGTAGTAAAATTTTAAGGCTTCATTTCTCCAAGGGTATCAAAGTTTTTAATACTAAATATTTACTGCAGTTTAATTATTGATCAGTTATTGTGTTGCAATAATAAAATAATACTACCTCATACAGAGTGTCTAAAAATTTATTTTAAATAATTTCTAGCTTTAAACGGCAATAACTTGTTTAATTTAAATGGAACATCCTATATATTTTAGGAGAATCAGATGCATAATTTAATTGTCCATCAAATTGTATTATACTATTTTTACCTATTCTTTCAAGTTTTTGTAGAAAATGCTTTTTCTTATAATTTAGACCTCATTTATCAATATACCCATGGAATATTGACATTTTAGATTGTTTTTAAAGCAACAAATGTACAGGTGCTAAAAACGATAATATTACCAGCCGATTTGTATACAAAAATAAAACTATTTAAATATTTATAAAAGAGTGTACCATAATTAAAAATACCACCATTATTTCCGCCCAAATACTAATTAATGACATATTTAACTGTGTTAGTTAATAAATTATTCTAAATAAATGTGGATTTGGGATCAGATATCAATATAATAATAAGTTATGAAAATGAACGTCTCTGTTGTTATAAATCCGCATCCGTCAAAAAATGAAATAACATTTTTAAGGTGTTATTTTTTACACACACTGTCTAATGCACATACAAAGTTAAGTTTTTTAGTATTTGAATCAATTATTATTAATCAACGCAAACAGTCAATTGTCGTTTGAATACTGTAAAAGAAATGTAGTTTGAATACTGGAATCATATTAATTGGTCCTCTTTTACAATTATTTAGACAATTATTTTTTTATTTTTAATGACATAAACGAACTATATATGACTATATCGACAATATTAATATCTTCTGTAACCTTTAAAAATTTGTTAGATCTTTAAAAATAATCAAAAATGTCAATATTCCATGGGTATATTGATAATTGTGGTCCAAATTATAAGAAAATGCATTTTCTACGAAAACCTGAAGACATAGGTAAAAAATGATATAATACAATTTGATAGACAATTAAATTGTGCATCTGATTCCCATAAAATATACAGGGTGTTCCATTTAAATTATAGAAGTTATTGCCGTTTATAGCTAGTTATTATTTAAAACACATTTTTAGACACTTTGTATAAGGTAGTATAATTTTTATTATTGCAACACAAAATTTAGTAAATAGAAATACTTCAGTACAATATTTGGTTTTAAAAACTTAAATACGCCTGGAGAAATAGAGCCTTAGAATTATTACTGTATTTTGATAAAAACCTAAATATTTCATAAACGGAAGATTAAAATGCGGTAAACCTTAATCAAATTTACCTTTATTTTAATCGTAGAAACTAAAAATGTAATAATATACAGGGTGTTCCATTTAAAAAAATGCAACTTTGATATTTTTTATTTATTTGGGCCACTCTGTATCTTGTAAAAATATTTTTAAATTGTAGCTCTAATAGTCCTTCAACGAACCCAAAACTTACAATTTGCAAAAATCTAAGAGTTTAGCTATAATACTCCGCGTCGTATGTGGTGAACAACCCTGTATATATGTGACATATTACATCATAGTTTGCAATACATTAGCTAACGCAAACTGTGACAGAAAACAGAAACAAGACTAATGAAAGATACCTAGTGCTGACAGGTTATAAGCTTAGTCCATCCAACAAAGGGTATAAGAATGACATTAGTTGTATCTCATTAATTCAACAGATTTCTTTTCTCTCGTCATTTGGATGTCGTTTGTCAAAGTCCTGTATTTTCTTGCTGGGCAGAGATTATACGTGTCCAGCTGGGAACAGTACAAGGTTTTAGTTGTTCAATAAAACAATGCTGAACTTATTTGACAATCACAAGGGTAACGGAAAGGCAGATGAAACGGCCTTTAATGCTATTCATAGGCTCAAAACCCTTCTGCGATGTTGCAAAAGTAGTCACGAGAATGGCCACAAAACGGTGGGTGGCCAAAACATCTCTAGAATGGTGGAGAAATTCACCAGGGCAGAGACAAGCAAAAAGTTCATACTAGAACATTCTTCAAAATTAACGACAGACCTAATAAGCAGAGACAGAAAGACAGTTAAAGCATCATTGGATCATGGGATTGACCGACAAAGCCATGTACAGGATCTGTAAATCTGAAAAAGAATTGACAGAATTCATTTTATGTCGGTGCGACAGCCTGGCAAATGAACAGTTCTCTGTAATGAGCAATGATAGACCATTGACAGGGAGCTATATGGAGGGTTCAGTCTCCAAGTTGCAAGACTTTTAAAAAGGAAAGGACTGAAAATTTATCCTAAGAATCAGAGCACCACAATAGATCTGAAAATGTCGCATTGGATCAGGCCGATAGTCACCTCGAAGAATCTATTCTGTTGGATTCTAATGAAATCCGCAAATTTAACCACTATTAAGTATACGGAGCATTATTTGTGAAACCTACTTTTATTGCAAATACAATATAATAACGTTAGCAGAAAATTCGGATAAATTCTCATACATTCAAACATACAATTAATCTTTCTGTGTCCATGACAAACTCTGCAACATATTTTCTCATAAATCAGCCAATTATATGTGTATTCTCTGCAAGTTGAACTGAAAAAGTTCTTTCTTCTCATATGCCACGTCTCATATAATGCGATAATTACAAAGGAACCGACATGAAATAGGAATTCTAGCTGTGCATTTAACTTGCTTTCGAGTTCCCAACAATGTCATCTTTAAAATAAAGCGGCATAAAAATTAAACGTGTTCTGATGAGAAGCCTCTTCAACGTGGTCTCCGCTACTCGGGGCGCTACTACGCGAACGAATATTTTCTTATGTAATTGTTGAAGTTAATAAATTGTTGGAAGAAATCAGGCGCAACGATAAATGGGGAAATGCGTACACTTTCCATTTTTTATGTTTCATCTAGCGTAAAGCTAGTTCGAATAGTATGGTAAATTATACCAGAAATGGAAAATATTACAAATTAGACTGAAAAAGCTATTATTTTATGCGCAGCTGTAATGAAAGTATAGCAATTAGGTATGAAAAAATAAACGGCGATGGTGAGAGTGGGTTATATTAATTAATTGTATTAGGGTACTGGTTTTCGCTATATTTGGGTTATTATTAGTGCAATTTGTATTAATAACATTTATTAATTCAGTGAAACGAGGCATTTATTTAGAGTATACCTTTTCAAGCATGTTTTTCCTCGAATATTTGTTTTTAATTTATTTTTGATCTAATAGGTGTCTTATAAGAATTACAACGACTTTAATTCAGAATAAATTTCTTCTTGCCAAATTTATTTCTTTTTCTTAAAATATAAATATCAATATAATTTTAAACAAAGATAATATTTTTATTATCTTTCTATAAATTATACCGTGTGCAGCATCGCCGACCTGGACATAAAAAATCCCATGTATATTTTAAAAATGATGAATAAGTTTTCCCCTTTTTATTTTACAGAAAAAATATTTGTAACTTTTTAAAGAACTCCTTAAAATGAAGCAAATTGTTCATTTTGAATGGTTTATACGAATTCGTTCTTGAGTTATGAGAGATGCATAACAATCAGAAGTTATTTCATAATATTGATGTTCTATAGAGATCTGTCAAAAATATTCTCAAAAAGTACACTATATTTCGTAGGTAAGTAAATTCACTGCTTCAAAAAAGCAAATGTATTTATTAAACACTAAATAATAATTCACAAAATTAAGTACCTACTTGTTAATTAAAAAACGGATCAATTTATCCTACAGATTTACCCCCGTCCAATAATTCTTGGTATTCGGTATATATGAATGTCTTAAATTTATGCTTCTTCAAATTCGCCAAGAAGTGGTAGGATGTTTTCGACTATTTCTCCAAGTATTCTGGTACTTACTTGGTTTTCATATTCCACTTGTAACAGAATATTTAATTCATTTTCGTTAATTATTTCTCCATGATCTTCATCAATATTACAATACATCTTACAAATATTATTCTCCTTTTTACATTTACAGTTTTTAATAACTGTCTGTGTTGGAATTCTTCACTTACATTTACTGTCTTCAATAACTGGTCTGGCATATTTGGAAAATATACAGAAAACAAATCCTTTACAGCTTGTAGACTTTTTCTTCCATAATAATGCCACTAATTGTTTTTTTCTTTAGTTATTTTCCGATATTATATAATATGAATATATATCATATATTCATATTTTTAAATTATATTTAGTGGTATATATAAAAAAGATTAATTAATTTTGGCAGCAATAAACTTTTGACGTTAAAAGATTATACAATTTGACATTAAAAGTTTAAATTTGAAGGTGGCAATTTTGTTATTCTAATCAGGACCGTATTAGTCTTTTGATTAATTTAGTATTTTTGTATCTCTCATAACTTAAGAACCAATTCGTATAAACCATTCAAAATGAACAATTTGTTTCATTTTAAGGAGTTCTTTAAAAAGTTTGAAACAAATTTTTCTGCAAAATAAAATAGGGAAAACTTATTGACCATATTAAAAATTTTCATTGGATTCCCTATGTCCAGGTCGGCTATGCAACAGACTGTATTCTTTTAGTTTTTGGTGTTCTTTTGAATAAGCACGTTAGAATACAAACTTCTCTTCTATTGAAATAAGTCTGGATATTTTGCCACCGAAACAGAAATCCACAAAAATGCCGACTGTTTCAGTTGGTATCTCAGAAACAAAATACAAAAGGAGCAATAAAAACTGTTTAAACTTAACTACTTTGAGGTCTTGGCTTAACCGCCCGGACCAAGAGTTAAATCCTACGATGTAGGGACCACGTCAAAGGGATGCGTGGTTAGATA
>NW_022147274.1:0-3170 GCF_002938485.1 Sitophilus oryzae | reverse complement strand
TCAATTTCAAAGGCTACCGTGATATCGGTTTTTTTTCGAACATATACTTACAGCATATAAACCGTGATCCAGCAAGATAATATCACAGGATCCTTTTTCGTTCTTCCTAACTAAAATGTTCCCTGGATGCGGATCACTGTGAACGAATCCACGGATGAAAATCATTTCTGAATATAATTTTCCTAGTTTATTTGATATCTCATACGGATCTATTTTATGCTCGTTAATGTACTTTAGATCGTTCACTTGACCGCCCTCTACAAATTCCATTGTTAATACTCTAGGCGTTGTCATATCCCATCTAAAAATAAAAATTAGTAAATGTTAATACAAAAAAATATTTATTAAGTTCATGATATATTGTAGTTCTTCTCGCGTAACTTTTCCGTGTAAACTTTTCTCGGTAATCACCGGTAATCTCCGAGCGCCAATTTCAAATCGTCAAATGACACATAATAACTGTGAAAATGACTTTTCAAATGTTAAGCTCAATGATTTGACATAACTTTTGAGGTTATGTCGTAATTCTTCCCTATTTTAAGTCTTTTTTTTTAGGGCAACGGCCCAGCTACGTCGAAACACCGGTTCCCATTAGAACACCGAAGTTAAGCGACGTAAGGCGATACTAGCTGATGGACGGGTGACCGGTTCGAAACTCTGTATCGTCCTGTTGTCCAAGGCAAAAGTGTAAAATCTATTGACACGCACGCCGCGCCGCCCGGTTCGTCGAGGCCGGATGAGATCGGATATCTCATGAGTAAGAGTCGATTTAGACACTTGCCAAGTCGGTAGGCCATTGACCATGATATGGCCGAGGACAGCGGTTCGGATTCCGCGTAAACAAAGTAGGGCCCGTCCAGATTAGCCCTGGCAGCAAAAAGGAGACGTTAACTTGAAGTCTTCTTTATTAGTGGCAAATGTGGCAATTGAACAATATGAATATTTTTGTATGAACTGTACAAACTGAACGAAATTGGAGCCGCTATCGATCATACTGTTACGGATTCCGTGGGTCCACTAATTTAAACTCACGATAAAATACTTAACTAATTTATTTTTCTCACAATTTATACTAATAACACACAATTAACTAATTAGAAAATTCCTTCGCCAAATTGTCCGATTCGTAATAATTTAAACGCGGTATATTCAAACTTCAAACTGGTCCAACTGCCAAGCGCGGGCTTTGTATACTCTATGGCTGGTGTTTCTGGAACGTTCTAAAGAATTCTGTAATATTCTTTTACTTTCTGGCGAATGCGCCAGGTTCCTCAATGCACGTTTCGGTTATGTCGGCAACCAGCAATACAGTTTAGCGCCACATACACCTTAACAATACCTTGTTTTCTTTGTATCATGGGTACTCTATACCTATATATTATCTAGTGACTTTGTTTAGGTAACGATGTAACCTCAAAAGATTTATATCAACAGACATAGCGTTACTATACACGATGTCAAATGTCAAAAATAAGGAAAATAACACGAGAAGAACTATATATTTTCTACAAAACCTAACTTTCGGCACTTTCAACCAGTCGACATTTTCTTTCAAACATCTGAGCTGATCTTCTCGGCATTTTACCCTCCTGAGCGAAGTTTAACTCTTGGGGAATGTTCTTTTTCGACCTCGTCGACCAGCCATTGAATTTGAATTCGGGAATTCAACTCATTGGCTTAACCAGGTACTCCATCGTTTTCATGTCAACTCTAGAATTACCTTGCACATAAGGATGTTGCACCTATTTCAATAACTTTTATAATTCTACAGATTAAGGAAAAATAATCGTACCTTCACTGCCACGGTGGCGCCATCTTTGAGTACGGCTTTGTGCACTTGGGCAAGGGATGCAGTACCGAGTGGTTCCGGGTCAATTGATTCAAATATTTCCAATGGCTAAAATATTTTACATACAGGGTGTTTCAAGAAACATGTGCCATCTCTCGTGGGGAGATTTCCCACGTAAAAATAAGATTTATTTATCATATCAACACAGGTCCAAGTCCTCAAAGTTTCGAATGAAATTTTGAGGGTAAAATTTATAAAGTAGGTAAAATATTATACACCTAATTTATTCATTCTATTTTTATAAAATTGCGTTTATTTCATCAATATCAAAAGATAACTTTTAATTGGCATTAAACGGCTTACACAATTTTGATATCAAAAGAAAAAAAGTCAGTGGCGCACATGCTTTTTTTGAAGAATATTCCAGTAATAACCCATATGCACGTTCCTGATGAATTTATCGACACTTTTTTAGCATTAAAATATGTAGCTTTACTGTATACTTTCACCCCCAAAAATTCGTTCGAATCGCTAAAAGTACTTGGAAGAAAATTATAATAAATCAAAAGATTATTAAGCTTTTAACACCCTGTAGCTACGACACAAAGCAGAATCGGACCTATATTAATATAAAAAATAAATCTTATTTTTATGTGAGGTATTTCCCCACGAAAGATGGCACATGTTTTTTGAAACACCCTGTATTTGTATTTGTATCATACCAAGCTTCATAAAAATACTATACAGGGTTTTAAAAAATATAATTTTTTTGGATATTTTTCCAGTAATTCAAAACATAGTATTTTATCATTAAAATTACACAAAACAAAGTAAATCCAACAGGAATAATCACTAGTGTAATATTTTTCTTTACTGTTCATAATAAAAATAAATACCATTTGTTGCAAACTTTTTGGTATACCCTGTATAATACTGGGGGGTTTTACTCTTAACTTTTTTTGTAAAAGATGGAGATTTTTAAAACATTTTATAAATTAAATACAGCATGAAACAAACATATTTTTAAAACAATTTTTTCAGATTTTCAACACACAAACAAATTCTAGAGATTTTGATATCTGGCAAGTACAAAAATATTACAAATATGGGCGTTAACAACAAAAGTGGGATAATACATATAAATCTATATAAAACTAGCTGTAACTTACATCTTTCTTAAAATCCTCTTTCAATACTTTGTAAATGTCTTTTAACTCGGTACTAGGGGCCTGACTATGCAACACTTTCATCGTTTGTACATACTCAGAAGGTAATAAATAATCCAGAGCTGCTATGTGCTGTCCAACTTTAATATAAACACCCTTGTTCTCACAACACAGGTCCAACAGTTTCTCTGCGGACCGTTTATGGCATACAGACT
>NW_022147273.1:92642-107037 GCF_002938485.1 Sitophilus oryzae | reverse complement strand
GGCCCAACACCAACTTTGCCATGATGAGAGAGCTGGGATGTAATTAAGATAACCCGCATGAGATGAAGACATGGTTTTGTCGTCCAACAAATCAGGAACAAAAAGTTTACTGTACATTAGATGCATGCCACATGCTAAAACTTACCAGAAATAATTTTGCAAATTTAAAAGAATTTAAAAATCGGGATGGAAATACTATTAGTTGGAAATACGTTACAAAATTATTTGATGTTCAGGAGAATGAAGGCCTGCATCTTGGAAATAAATTAAATAAAACCCATATTGAATGGCAAAGACAAAAATGAAGATAACAAATATAACTTAAAAAAACTGTGATAAATCTATTATGATGAAGCAGTGTTAACGACGATGATTAATAGTTCTTAAGAAAATTACATTGGAATATTTGTCAAAGTCCAAATCAAGCTTGATTTTATAAATTATATTAGATTTATGTATGTATTATGTATAATGTAAAGTGTTTATTATAGGTTTTTCTCGCTGCCCAAACATTGAGCCACAGTATTGCTGATGCAATCGGACTTTTTAAAACAGTTCCCCGTTTTATCTTTTTTAATTATTAAAAAAATATATATATTTTATTATGTACAAATAATTAACTTTTTTCCTGTACTGTATATTCAGAAATGCTGCATTTTTGTCAGTCAGCAAAATCGTTTCTAAAAATAAAGTTTTCATCATCATCGCCGCCGCGCCGCGCCGAGAAAGAAAATCCGTGTATTATTTTTCATTTTTGTTCATTCGCATTTTACACTGTAACCTGGTAACAATCCATTCTATATTTTTGTTTAAATATAGTTAGTTTTTAAAGATTCTACATGGTCCTCCGGGCCGGATTCTGGAAAGCGAATCTCTGGTATCGGACAAAAGGTGGTTTTGTTTGACCGAAGAAATCTTAGTGGTTAAACGCTAATCGAAACAGCATGTAGTAGTGAATCACAGCGACCGACATTCTTCAGGTGCATCTCACTTGGATCAAGGAAGCCTGATTATTCTGTATGGTCAGAAAAGGATTATGCCTGAGTAAGATCTAATTCAATTTTTTTTTACTTGCAAATGTACTTGTATTTGTTTTTTTTTTATTGTATAAACGCCCATTACTTATTTTATTTTTGTACGGTTTTGTTGATTACACGAAGTTAAAAAAAATGGATTTATTAAAAAGGCAGCTGGCCTTTACAGCGCCCAGCTTTTAAAGGCCTAAATTTTTCTAAATATGTTGATGATAATTTCAAAGATAAAACAGATTTTCCTGGTGCTCTTATTATTGAGTTAGAAACGCGAATAAATGGTATTGAGGGTATTTTGCTTGAAAAGTTTGGTGATATTCAAAGTAAAATTGAAGCTTCCTGCGAGGATAGCGAGAAAGTGTTAGGGATTTAAGGGTTAGAAAGGGAATTTAAAGAAACGTCTGTTTGAAAATAAGTATTATCCCATATTATCTGTTATAAAAAAATATCTTTACGATAACGAAAGGGAGGATTTCAGTGAAGGTTCTGTAAGATCCCAATCAGATGCATCTTGTAAAACCCCTATTCAAAATGTTAAGTTGCCAGACATTAACTTGCCTATTTTTGATGGGGCAATTCAAAACTGAATGGAATTTAGAAATACGTTTGATTCACTTATAAATAACAATGGCAATTTGACAGATATTCAAAGGTTTCACTATCTAAGAGTCTCCATTAAAAATGAAAGAAAGAAATTGCTTTATTGTCATAAAAAAATTAAACAATTTTGTTGACAAAGCTTAAAAAAAAAGAATATAAAAAACATACAAAACTTCACTTAACAATAAAAAACATATAAAACTAACAGCAAACATACAAAACTAAAACAATACTTTATACAATTATAGAAATTGTACATTGTCAAAAATTTATTTAATTAAATATAAATAAAATATAAACATACATGTAAATAAACAACTGTATATAATGTCAATACTAAATTTAAATGGATAGAAAACAAAAATCATTTCTTAAATTTAGTGAATGTGTGTTAAATTTAGAACCCTAGATATTAATAAAAAAATCGTTAACCGCGTAAAAGGCTTTCTCCAGTAAGTATGATCTCAAGGCTCTGCGAAATGCAGGAAAGGATGAAATGGAATTAATTTCAGATGGCAGATGATAGTGCATTTTTTTTTGCATTGTACAATTGGGAACTCTTTACTAACTCAGAGTGAGGGGTTGGCAGATACATGTTATGCTCTGCGTTCCTAATTGGATAGCCATGAACTGGCTCTAGAGAAATACTCGATACGTGCTTGCGAACTAGGCAGACGGATTCGAGTATGAATAGGGAAGGAAGAGTTAATATTTTATATCTTCTAAACAAGTCCCGGCAGTGAGCACAACTGGTTAGCCTCAGTGAATATCGCACAGCTCTCTTTTGTAATTTGAAGATACGCTCAAATTGAGTCGCACAACACGCACCCCAGAATGGAAGTGCGTATCGGAGATGCGACTCATAAAGGGCATAATAGACTGTCCTAGATGTTGACAAATTAAGCACATTAGCAACTGATCTAAGTGCGAAACAGGCAGAACTTAATTTTTTAGCTAAAGCATCGATTGCAAATCCCATTTTAAATAGTTGTCCACAACAAGGCCTAAAAATTTCACAGAATCAACGACGTCAATGGTGGTATTATCAAGTTGAAAAGGTAGCAACGTACTTTTATATGATAAGACTTTAGTTTTAGAGACGTTGAGACACAGATAATTAGAATCGCACCATGTTTTTATGTTGATTAAGTCACTGGAAATGGTTCTATGAAGTGCCGTGGTGTCCGGGCTGCTCCATGTGAAACAAGTATCATCCGCGAAGAGACAGATTTTACCACTGATGTCCAGACTAGCAATATCGTTGATAAACAACAGAAACAAAATAGGACCTAGCACTGAGCCCTGAGGTACTCCGCATTCTATTGGCTTGCAAGAAGACACAGTCTTATCAACCCTCACACGCTGGTTTCTGTTGTTAAGGTAGGACTTAAACCATTCAAGAGGCGTTCCCCTGATACCATAGTACTGCAATTTGTTAGTTAGATGTTATGATTAACACAATCGAAAGCTTTCGAGAAATCACAGAAAATTGTTGCTGTAACGAGACGGTTGTTCAGACTGGAGTATACATTATTAAACAGCGAAAACATAGCGTCATTTGTACATTTGTTACTCAAGAACCCAAACTGAAAGGGGGTGAGTATTTTGTATTTTAGAAGAAATGATACAAGCCTCTTTTTAACCAGTCTCTCCATGATCTTCGATAACGTGGGAAGGGAGTGCAATTGGACGATAGTTGGAAGCTTGCTCTTTATCACCTCCTTTATGCAAAGGAATAATTATCGCCGACTTAAGGCAATTTGGAAAAGCACCATCTTCAAATGGCATATTAATTAAGGCTGAAAGATGGTTTAATGTACATTCCGGCATACTAGAGAACATTTTAAGAGTAAGTCCGTCAGTCCCTGCTGAAGATTTATTTTTAATATCATTTAATGTATTGCGAAGCTCTGCCAACCCCACAGGCGTAAGGAAGAAACTGTGCAAATTAACATTATAGTGGGAGAGAAATGATAGAGGATCAAGGGGAGGGTGAGATAGTATTCACTATATTCTTCGCCACATTTACAAAGTAATTGTTTAGGTCCTCAGGTGAAGTTGAGGTTATGTTGGACGAAGAAACCTTACTCCTCAAGTCATTCACAATCGACCATGTTTCTTTGGCAATATTACCGGACTCAGTCAACCTCCTATTGTAATAGATGTCCTTGGCGGCTTTTATAGTCTTATGGTAAATTTTCCTGTAAAGTTTCACGTACTCGTGAAAGAAGACACTATCCGGAGAATTTTTTAGGTGAGATAAAGAGCGCATGTTTTTTGCAGATGTACGTAGGCCCTTAATAGTCCAGGGTTTATGATGTTTAATTTTGACAGGCCTGAGAGGAAAGGCTTTGGATGCCAGACCAGATAATGTTTGTGTAAATCTGGAAACTTCAGTGTCTACATCACCAGAGATGACATGCCAATCTGTTGTTAGACAAAGCTGCTTAAAATTTATAAAGTTTTTTTCCGAAAAAATACGTCCTAATTTACGAAAAGTGTTTCTACTCTCGGATTTTATGGAAAATTTTGTTAATACTCCTTCATGATCAGAGAAGCCTGAGTTCAACACAGTACAGTCAACCAATTCTGGATCAAAGGATGACACGACATAGTCTATAGTACTAGAACAAGTTCTAGTGATTCTTGTTGGTGCATTAACATGCATTACTACACCAAAAGTCTCGAAGATAGCTGGAGAGATTCCCGAGCATCACACACACTGAGAAGTCAATATTAAGGTCACCACACAAGATCAACCTGCTATTCACAGGCAGGGACTCTAGCAAACTCAGTAATTTCTGAAAGAACATATGCATATCTGCGTCAGGTGTTCTATAAATACAAACAATATAGAGGTCATAAGCAATGTGGTAGATGATAGAAAATTCAAACACTTTCTCGGCTAATAAGTGATCAAATTTTGTTATTGCCGTAAGGTTTTTGTTGGTAGACATTATCATAGTACCTCCATGAGATAAATTACTTCTATTAAATCTAGCTATTGTTGTGTAATTTTTCACAAACACGGGCTCATCGGTATTTAACCAATGTTCCGTTATGGCAATGATTTCAGGAAATTTGAGCTGTTCTAATAAAAGAAATAATTCATCTGTTTTGTGTCTTAAGGATGAGCATGCCCGTTTAATTTCTACTCTAGAATTTTCTGCAAATAATTATAAATTAGCTTAGGATTTGTTAGCTAAACGTTTTAATAATGACAAAATGCTTATACAAAATCATATTAATAATATTTTTAATATCGAGCCGATAAATAAAGAAGGTTCAAAAGATATTCGAACACTTAAATGATCTCAATAAGAATATGCGGGCATAAGAGCAAATAGGTTTACCTATAAAAGAATGGGATATGATCATTGTTTATTTAATTGGGACTAAATTAGATAAAATCACTTCTCGAGAATGGGAGTCACAAAAAGCCAAAGCTCAAAAATTTCCTTCTCTAAAGCAGAGCTTTTTGATAACTTAGAACAAAGCCGCGTTAATAAAATTGCAACAAGGGGTTTATTTGCTGTTGATAGTAATTCTAATGAGTCGTCTTTTAATCAGGTTAACGAAACAGGAGCTAAATGCGTTTTTTTTGTAATCACACTATATACAAATGTGTCCACATTTTTTAAAGATTCCAATTAAAAAAAGAGGCGAATCTATTATATCCTTAAAACTTTGCCTAAATTGTTTGAGGCCGGGACATTTCAATAGAAATTGTAGGCGACCACCTTGTAAAAAGTGCCACGGAAAGCATAACATTTTAATGCATTATCAGCATAACGACAAGTTTAAAAAACTAATTTAGTTAAAGATAACGTACAAATGGAAGGAATTTCGTCTACTTCGGCAAAACCTTCGGGTTTGGCGAGTGTATATATCACAAACAGTAATTCTAAGAACTGCATGATAAGCGATGTTTTGTTATCGACCGCCCGTATTGATGTTATGAATAAATTTGGCCGCAAGCAAGAGCTGCGTGTTATTCTCGACAACGGTTGTCAATCAAGTTTTATTACCGAACAAGCATCTGAAAAATTTGGCTTAGTTCGAAAAAATGAAAATGAAAAATAATATTTAGATCTTAATTTATCAGTAAAAAAATATAACATATTAAGATCTGTCGTAAACGTTATACATCAAGACTGTTTCCCGAGCTACCAGGCCCTTGTACAAACCAAACAATTATATTTACCAACAAACATTAATGTCACTGAAATATCAGCCGAAATCAATCTTCAGGAAGTTCGAGAATAAACGGCGTCAAGCATTTTAAATATATTGACAACTGATCAGTTGAATTCTCGCTTAAAGGTAATTTGCAAGTGGGGTTTCGATGGTAGCTCGGAGCATAGTCTTTATAAAAAAAAAATTAACCAAGACATAAATAGCACGGATGAATTTATGCTTTTAATAGCGTTTTCACCCTTAAAATTAGTGGACTTAACAAGCGATTCAGTTATATAGCAAAATTCAAGAACGTCCTCAACTCTATTTTGCAGACGAACACAACAAAATTCGTATTCTTAAAAAAAATGCAGAGTTAGTTCGTTAGAACAAGATAAACTTAAAAAAATAATTAGTCAGTTAATTGGTTACAACACCTGTTACAAA
This sequence comes from Sitophilus oryzae, assembly GCF_002938485.1. Taxonomy (NCBI): domain Eukaryota; kingdom Metazoa; phylum Arthropoda; class Insecta; order Coleoptera; family Curculionidae; genus Sitophilus; species Sitophilus oryzae. Next base: position 100,783 of record NW_022147273.1, on the reverse strand, counting down.
GGAAAGAACATTAATATTTCATTCGAGTTATTATTTACGATGTTCGATGGGAGTGTTGCAAATATTTTGTCCAACACTAATTCCACTTCAAAATCTTTAGTCTGCGGAGCTAGTCCCAGAGAAATGAATAGAGACGTTGCACTTAATAAACTCCCTAATATTCAAAATTATTGTTTCGGACTATCCACGTTACACTGTTGGATTCGTTTTTTCGACTGCTTGTTACATACCTATTGCTTATCGGCTACCTTTTAAGAGGTGGCAGGTAAGGGGAACTAACGATAAAAAATCTTTGAAACAAAGAAAAGACGAATCCAACAGGATTTCAAATGTAAAATGGGATTGATGGTGGAAAAACCAAAACCAGGTTACGGGTCAACTAACGACGGCAACACAGCCAGAAGATTTTTTAATGATCCCGAAATGTCTGCTGCTATAACAGGAATTGATAAACAGTTAATTTTGAAATTTTCATTAATTTTAAGGGCATTAATTAGCGGTTATAAAATAGACACCGCTAATCTTTGGCTTTTTCAGAAGAAGTTTTGTTATTCCTGAGCCACAACTATCGCTTGTATGCAGTGCTATATATGTATTGCTACACGTCAAAGCGGGCTGTTAAATGCAAAAAACAAAAATCTTGTTACATAAGAACAAGCAAATTTCATTTTAGAGATATACAAATAAAACATTTATATCATAAATTGTATAATTATTATAGTATAATAAACTGATCTCGTTGATTTAATTTAAAAATTTATTTCTGGTTCCCAGACCTTCAACAGTTTCTAGAGGGATCTGTGATTTCTGAAGCTGTGAAACTTTGTCATGGAGATACTTCATCGTGGGAGAATCACAAACATTGCAGAAAAACCTAATATTTTTGAACTTTTGCTGGTGGATCACTTTTGTGGTTGTCTTGTCCAGCCCAGTACAGGTCATACATTATTACACATTATTGCACAGGGTGTTTTAAAGTTAGGGTAAAAAAACCAAACCCCTCGATTAACCCTGTATAATATGACAAATACTAAAGTTCATAAAACTTAGTTTACTATTTTTTTACTGTTGTGTTTTTTTGCATCTGAGTGTATTAAGGAGAAGATCATCAATTATGACAAAAAAGTGGCATTTCAGACACTGTTAATACCATATGATTAGATACACCATCTATAGCGGCCAGATTTCTCACACTCTACAAATAAATGAATGTATATAATTGCAGATTTACATTGGCATTGATACAATAATTCATAATATAGAATCACATATGCTTGGAGCAAAAGTGGATAAAATCGAAGATTCAGATAACAGGCATAAGTTAAAGTACTGAATTCCTCCAATGACCATAGCGGTTACCTAACGAGACGACTGTGTAATCAAAGTAGCATAGTGGTATCTGAAATCTCCAAAACAGAAAAATATTTCCTAAAATAAGCAGAAATAAAATGGTATCAAATGACACAACACATAATTTAATATCAGTAAATTGTATAATAAAGCTAAATATAGTGATAATGACGATGACATAATTCCGCATTTTATGAAGTTTACTCTCATTCTGTATTTTTTAATCAATCAATTGTATTTATCTATTCAAGAGTTTTTTAATCTTCCTTTTTTTATTTATATATAATAGCTCTAAAAGCCTAAGAGGCTCATGGCTTGATTGGTTATCTTTCTCCATTTGTTTCTGTCTTTCGCTTTTATTCTCCACCCAACCACTCTTAACCTTCTCAAGTCCTTTTCAACATCCTTTTTCCATCTGATTCTCGGTTAACCCCTCCTTCTCTTTACACCTATTTCACGTTCCATTATCATACTAGGAATTCTCTCTTCAGCCATTCTTTCAATATGTCCCAGCCATCTCAGTCTTAGTACTCTTGACTCGGTGCCCGATATAGATGCTTTAATTCTTTCATTTGTTCTTCTGGTCCATATGTTGTCTTCTTTCCTCCAAAAATCCTCCTCGGTATTTTTCTTTCCCAAATCTCTAGCCTCGAACTTTCCGTTGCATTGAACGTCCACTTTTCACATACATACAGCACTATTGGACGTATCATTGTTTGGTACATTCTGATTTTGAAACTTCTAGAGATATTCTTACTCTTAATAATTTTCTGTAGTGCGCTAACACATCTATTTCCTGCCATTATTCTTGCCATAATTTCTTGAGTTACTTTTGGTTTCCTTAGAAATGCGGCTCCTAGATATATGAATGTATCTACTTCCTCAAACTTGTATCGTTTATCGTTTCCCTCTCTCAAAATTTATTTGTAGACATTTTCCCTTCTCAAAATAAAAATATATATGGAAATATATATAAATGAGAAGCTAAAGAAATATGTGGTTCTCGGTCTACCCCTCCTTCTCTTTCCACCTATTTCACGTTTCGTTATTATACTAGGAATTCTTATGTATTTATTAGTTGCTTATGTCACATTCTTTATTTACTTTAGTTCTGTTTACTAACTAGACTCCGCATCCATGGTGTTTTTTGTATTTCTTTCTTCGGAGATAGGAGTTATCAAAGATCTTCTATAAATTTTTTTCATTTATTATTCTTGAATCTACTTCCCTATAGGTATTACTATTTTTGGTTGGATAGTTGTACTTTTCAGACGATGTTCATCGATGGCTAGATTTGCTAGATTTTGTGATTTTCCTCTTGCACACAAGTTCTTAGTCTTCTTTTAGCCTCTGTTTAGCATATTCTCTTAGCAACGGATTCCGATTAGCCATACAACGTAAGTACTTTTTAAAAACCCTAACTCAAAGTCTATACAAATTTTTGAGATAAAGTTGTAGTGTATAAATTTATCAATATTGTAAATATGGGGGTAACCTTTTGAAAAAAATTACAAAAAGACATAAATAAAAAGAACCTATACAATAATTCGTTCATACATATGGATATAAAATTATTTTCTGAATAATTTTCGTCGATATTTAACATTAATTCCCGCGTGTACACTAGCGTACAGTAATAATGAACAAAAACTATTTGCCACCATGGAACTTTTTGTATGTATTCCAATTATTAGTATTATTCCCCACGCGCAACCGGTTCGGAACTAAACACTAAAACTGAGCATCGTGTAACCTAAATCCCTATCAAAACGTACCCATACGGGTAATTCTCTTCTAACTGTTACTGTTTTGATATAATTTTAATACTATAATCAAACTTTTTATGTTATTCTACCATGAATAGTATTCTCTCTTATTCTATTGTACAGGTAATTTGGTTTCAAATGAAAATAATATCGGAGATTAATAGTTATTTTTTATACAAGACGAAAAAATGGTATTTTATCGCCGACCGAAAAGATTAATTCACGAGCGATGAAATCGCGAGTGAATTAATTTCGGGAGACGATAACGCAATTTTATCGTCGTGTATAAAACAATATTTTTTTTCCATATCGAGTTTTAAAATATGTTCAGAAATTATTATTTCAAGGAATTTATTACGAGTAGGAAAAATATTGTGCTGGGTTGGCGTTGGTTTCTATGTAATTTGACAAATAAATAAAGCTGTCTCTTTATAGTTGTCAGTTTTGAGTCAATATTTTTTAATTCTCTTTCGTGTCGATGTCGATTGCTGATTGAATTGGAGCCAGAAATGGCTCAAAACGAAATAAGTAAATTACCAACAGATATTCAGGCTGAGGCGACAAACGCCATATCCAAACTACTTACATTTAAATCCCAAATAACTTATGAAAAGGATACAAAAATTTTCAAAAATAGAAGCAATTAAAAAACGTGCGAGAAGAAATAAAGTTTTTAACCGATCCTCGCTGTTAAAGTATCATTTAATCTACCCTTGTGGTTAAAGTACTATTTTATCTACTATTTTTGATAGATATAACGCAATTTTAACAGTAGCTATGGAAAAAACTTATTTTGTTTTTCTCTCAAATACGTACAATGAGGTTTATCTGGCCATTAGGTGTAATAATCTATTGTACCCAAAAAAAAAACAATTTACAAGTAAGCTCTGCAACATCTACAAGCAAATGATGAGATATGTTAAAATTGCCTTAATAGATTGATAATGTACCTAGATATGACTAGTGAGAAGAAATAGCACAGGACATAAAAAGTCACAGTTAAAATAGAATCACCCATATACACATATACATACATGCTTTTATATAAGCGTTTAAAGCCATAATTTTACGTTCAAAACGTTAAATGTTTGCAATACGAGCCATGAAATTCCCTGCATTTTCCTGTCGTTCGTTAAATTCTTACTAACGACGTCAAACGCATAGTTTTCGACGTTTTTGTTTTTCTGTCCTTTAAAAACATAAAATATATTGCTGTTTTTTGAATAAATGTCATATGTAATTTGGATAACAGAATCGCTGCTTTGATTAAATATTTTTACACTGTGATTACTCTTACACAGTATCATTTGAAAAGTGGTAGCACCTTTGTTATTTTAAATGGAACACCCAGTATATTATTACATTTTTGGAAACTACTCTCATATCTCATAATTTTTTTATTATACTAACCTATTGATTAGTGCAATCAAATTTATATACAAACCTAACGAAAAAGTGATAAAACATACCAAAAAATGTATTATTATCCACGATAATAATATAATAGTTTCCAAAAATGTAATAATATACTGGGTGTTTCCATTTAAAATAACAAAGGTGCTACCACTTTTCAAATGATCCGGCAAGACTGTAGCGCTGATAATATTTTAGATAGATGGAGAAGGCGCCTTTATATAAAAATCACCGGTCCTCCTATTACCATCGTCGGAAAGTCGGTTACCAGTGTAGCGGTTAGACCGCTAACTTTTGATCCATAAGGATATTTCGATATTTTTAATTTTTTTCGTTCCAATATAAGCTTAAAGCTACCTAAAATTCAAAATTTGAAGTTAGTGACATATCTAGAAGTAACTTAGAATTTTGATGACGGCGAGTAAGTCACTGGCAAAGTTAAAGAAATTTGTTTAGGAAAAAATCGTAATCCTTGAATTATTGTTGATACATTAATATACAAATAAAATCAGAAGAGACCGCTTCGATTAATTCTAGTTTTCTACCTTTTTCTCGACTGGGAAGTCAGTTACCGGTAGCGGTTAGACAGCTAACTTTTAATTCATGAGAATATTTCGAGATTTTTTCATTTTTTTCCAAAATAAGCTTAAAGCTATCTAAAAAATTTGAAGTTTGTGACGCACCTAGAAGTACCTTAGAATCTTAATGATCTGTCAGTGAGTCAATGTCGAAATTAAAGAAGATACTACAAATTTTAGCTTTTTATGCTAATTTTAAAACATCATCACTGGTTGTATCAGTATCAGAGAGTGTTATTTAGAAAGTTTCGTCTACCTCTGACCTAACCATCCAGATAGATCAATTTTTGTAGATTCATGTAGTCAAATTTTTTTGTAGTCACACTAGAGACATGTGTGGGCTGGGCTAGCCCGATCGGGCTTAGGCTCGAAATTAAACCCGACCTCTACAAATTAAAAACGATTTGAACAAGAATGTCGCTTTATAATAATTATTTAATCTACAACACGACACGAGGGACGATCCAAAGAGATTTGATTTAATTTAAAATATCAGAGATATCCTCATAAAAATTAAAATTCAAAATTATCAGGTGCCCATATTAGTCGACCCCGTGGTAACCGTGCTTGTTGATTGTTTCCATTTTGACTTTGACAACTCAATTATTGCTGTTCAAATTTGTGTTAAACGTTCAGTTTTAGCAAAAAGCAAAAAATAATATTAATATGGGTGATTCTGATTCTGAAAGTGTCCCTTCGGATATTGAAGGCATTGCGCAAAACGTTGTCGATTCCCTACTTCCCGAAAAATCAAGACAAACGTACAAGCAAGTCTATGTAAAACTTGAAGATTGGTGTAAAGGGTAGTAGTAAGAATAGTGGTAACGAAAAGGCATTTTTTGAACATATTTCAAAAGATAGGAAGGTTTATTGTTTTTTTTAACAAAATTCTGAAAGCCCTAGAGAAGAGTATAAAGGTTGATTCTCACTATACCTTCTGTATCAGCTCCCTTCCGTTTCCGTTCCGTTTACATAAAATATTATATCATATAAATGAATAGAACCATGCACACTATCCGTTCCGTTTCCCTTCCGTTCCATATCCTTTCCTTCCATACATTTTTTTGGCGGACGGACTGAAGCGTATCGGAAATATCGTTGTCAAGTTCTTACATTTGTGCCACCTCTATTAACATTTTGCTGATATTTATTTATTCTTTCACCTCGTAATTCAATCTATTACCTTTTTCAAAAGCACATTTTTAAAATAGAACTTTCGTAATGATATAAATTACAGTACAAAAAAAAGCATGGAACTGATACGGGCAACGGAAGCTTACGAACCTAATAGCGTCAATACAATAAAAAATACGGAACGGATATGAAATGGATATGGAATGGAAACGGAAGGTACCTATATGAACCTTTATGAAGCCAGTTCTAGTTTTCTAAACTCATTTTTAAAACGGCACGTCCACAAGACATGAGAAATAATAAGGTTAATAAGATCCACTTAGCAAGCGTGCGTATTTAACGACCAATCCCAATCTTAATACGTACTTCCTGTTTGATAATTGCGCCGCACAATACGCCACTTGTCTTTGCTCGACACTAAAACTAATTCCGTAATTAATTAAGCCGCATCAATTTAATTAAACACACCGGCTATTCAGCGTTTCATTCATGAAGAAAAAACGGAAAAAAGACGACACTAGATACTTGTATCCGTTTTTCCGCATTATATCCAGGGTTGGGTTCAGAAATGATTGGATTTACTACTGTAATAAAATAAAATATGTTATGAAAATCAAGTTTTTATTTCTTAAATGATATAAATTGTATGTATCATATTAATGACGTTGTCGCTAATTAACTGTCAAATATCATTAAACTTAATAATGCTTTTTTAGTTTGAAATTTCCGAAAATGGACAGTCTGTGGGGTCTAAATATAGAATAGGAAAAGTCCAATGGATTCAGACGATAAAGAAGAAATATATTTTGACACATCCAGTGAGCCTGATGCCGTAATAGGACAGGAAGACTGACTCAAGAGATAAGCGTATGTTTTGAAACGGTTATATATTATCGACACTTATATATTTTATTCGAGATATCGAGGAGAGACACGGATCAAATGCTTCACGTGTTGGCTTTGGACACATGGTGATGGCGCAGGTGCAGAGTTTGACATCTCAAATTGTTATTTTTGTAAGTAACTTTAGTTACTTTTTAAATTTGACTAAAGTTTCTGTAGTACTTCATAAAAATTAATTATTATTCAGAGTTTTGTAGTAGTCCCAAGAGGTAGTCCATACCCAAGTACATTAGGTGCTTTTTGTTGATATTGCTTTTGAGATAATGTTACACTTTATATTAATATACCGGAGGTTTCTCAAAAGTTACCCACCCCTAAAACTTCTCTATTTTTTCAGATGGATAAACCAGATTTGGTACGTCAGTAGGTATATGACATATATCAGGATTAATTGACTTCCAAATTATTAATATTATTAAAAATTATGATTATTATTTCATACTGGAATTAATAGTAAGCAATATACAGTGATTTTCTTTCTTTCTGAGCTTGTATTAGAAGTTTCTAGAGAACTAAAATATCTAGATGGAGATTTTTTGCACGTTAATGGTTCACAATAAAATCTCTCACGTCCGGAATAAGTACCAGATGTTGACAGCAATCTTCTTATTTTAAATAAACATTTCCATTTTTCTTATAGGTTTTAATTCTCTGTAAAATTTGATGAATTTTGATATTTGAAGTACCTAACCCGTTTTAAAGTTATTTAAGATTTAGTTTTTAATCATATGTTTCTTGATTTTATCTAGTTACCTGTGCCCTTAAATGTCAACTAATGTTTATACCGAGGTTCATACCATATTTGAAGGGTAAGGGGAAAAAACCGACGATGACACAAAATTGACTTACGGATTATGATTTAATATTGCCAAAATGGTATTTGGCAATCTTAAAGGTACAAAAATGTGTTACTGTATCTGCATTATTATTTGGATATCGTTTGCTATATTCAGTTACAAATTTAACATGTGTTTGGGACTTGGTATTCTCAACACAT
>NW_022147273.1:74539-92634 GCF_002938485.1 Sitophilus oryzae | reverse complement strand
CAAAAACAAATAACGCTTTATTGTGCAAAAAGTCAAAATAGCTTCATCGACAAAGCATTTACAAAAAAAAAACAAAAAAATATACAAATAATAAAAAATATCCAATACAAATTATACAATTTAAAATAAAGTCATTAAAATTACAAATAGAACATACATGGTCTATTGCAGAACACAAAAAGGCGTCAATACAATTTTACAATAGGAAGATTGCAAATAGATATAATTTAAGAGTTATAAAATATTAAATACTTGATCTTTGGCAAGTGTGATATGATCAAAATTTTAAAATTCAAAATTTTTCATGATTAAATATCAACAAAAATGTCGTTTACCGGTTATAGGACTCTCTCCAGTAAGTATGATTTCAGAGCTTTGCGAAATGCGGGAAAGAATGAAAGCGACTTGATATTTAAAGGCAGATGATTGTACATTTTTTGGCATTGAACAGTATTGAACTTTTAACTAATTCCGAGCTCGGGGTTGCCAGATAAAGATTTTGAAATTTTTAAAGAAATTCTGGCAGTGAGTATTCAGTCCCAATAAATATCGAACTGTTCTCTTTTGAAGTCTGAAAATACGATCAAATTTTGTTGCGCAGCAAGTACCCCAGAATGGAAGGGCATAACGAAGATGTGACTCAAAAAGGGCATAATAGGCTATTTTAGAGGTTGATAAGTTAAGTTCCTTAGAAACTGATCTTAGCGCAAAACAGGCAGCGCTTAGTTTCTTTGATAGAGCTTCGATGTGAAAGTCCCATTTTAACGAGTTTTCTACAACAAGTCCTAAGAATTTCACAGAGTCCACGATGTCAATAGTGGTGTTATTAAGTACAAAAGGTTGTATAGTACTTTTATATGACAAAGCTTTAGTTTTCGATAGGTTGAGGCATAAGAGATTAGAATCGCACCAAGGTTTAATGGTGCATAAGTCACGATTATAATAATTATATAATGCCACGAAGTGAAACTAGTATCGTCCGCAAAGAGGCAGATTTTACCGCTAATGTTCTAGATTTGTAATGTCGCAATGTCGTTTGACACCAGAAACAAAATAGGCCAAGTACTGAACCTGAGGGACACCACATTCTATAGGCTTACAAAGAAGACATTGACGTATCAATCCTCACAAGCTGCCTTCTGTTGCCAAGATGTGACTTAAACTATTCTAGCGACACTCCCCTGTAACCAGAGTATTGCAATTTCTTAATTAAGATATTGATTTACACAGTCGAAAGCCTTAGAGAAATCACAGAAAATTGTAGCTGTAGAGTGATGATTCAGGCTAGAGTATACATTATTAAAAGGGTCGAACATAGTATCATTTGTGCAACTGTTACTTAGAAATCCAAATTGATGAGTAGTAAGTATTTTATATAAATTTATACTTAATTTAATTCAAATTTATATTTAAGAGAAACTTTTCCGTGAAAAAAATCGCTATTTTTGGGAAATAATAAGTTATGTTACGCTGATGAAAATTTTCGATATAATCCCAATACGTATCATCTAAAGTAAAGCGTTAAAAACTGTGACAGTAAAAAGCTTTTAGCCTTTCGCTTGGCATCATTAATTTGTCCTTTCTGCCGAAACCAATTTGACTCCGTTAAAAAATATTGAAAAAGAATTTTTGCCCTAAATAAAGACGGTAGAAAAGGAATAAAGAATATACAGCAATATTTCCATAATTTTTGTAACAAGCTCTAAAATTTATTCGGCCTTATTAAAATCTATTGTTTGTTTTGTTCCCTTTATAATAATTTGAAGATAAAAGCAAATTGCTATGGTCTTTTTCAAAAATTACTTCAAAATTTATTTCCAGGTTACTTAATTTAACGGTAGAATGGCAGCCTTGAATGAATTCATTTAAAACTAAAGGGGATGTTTAATTTACATTTTAAAAGGAATATTGACTCCAAAATCAGCCCTTAGAATAAAAGGTTTAGAATATATTATTTCTCATTCATAATGTTGATATATCAAATAGCTTTTATATCAAATCGTATGATCGAAAAAAACGGGGTCTATTGGCATGGAAATGACCGATGGATGACATTCTACATATAATTTTAGATATCCATCGCCGCCATTAATCATTGATTGAACTCTGCTTCAAAAAATTTTAAACAAATTGAAAGATACAGCCCGATAAATTTGAAACACCAGTATATTAGAATATACAGGGGGTTTCAAAAAACATGTGCCATCTCTCGTGGGGAGATTCCTCTTGTAAAAATAAGATTTATTTTTCATATCAACATAGGTCCGATTCTGCTTTGTTGTTGTGTAGCTACAGGGGTAAAATCTTCATTTTTTTTCGATTGATTATAATTTTCTTCCAACTAGTTTTAGCTATTCGAATGAAATTTGGAGGGTAAAAATTACTACTAGTGCTACATATTTTAATGCTAAAAAAGTGTTGACATATTCACCAGGGACGTGCATATGGGTTATCAGTGGAATATTTTTCTAAAAATAATGTGTACGCCACTGACTTTTTTTCTCTTGTTAGCAAAACTGTGTAGAACTTTAAATGCTGCGTTAAATGCTGATTAAAATTTGTCTCTTGATATTTTGTCGATTTCGATCTACTTGATGAGATAAATGCAATTTAATTAATTTGCCATAATCCAATTGTAATATCTTTAAAAAAAAATAATGTCATTAACTTGCCAAAATGTTAATCGGTACTCATTGATTCCTCGTCAAAAAATATGAAAAAAACTTCGTATAAACTACCTAACTATACCTAAAGCAGAAAGCATTAAAGTTACTGGATGTTAAAACTATAAAAAAAAAATTGGCGCCGGGAGGCACGTATAGCCGCCCATACTAAAATATGTTAATATTTCGAAAACTGCGACTTTGACTGATTTTGATGTTATTACAAATTTTGTTGCAAATTTTATTCCTAATCTTAATTTGAAAATCGCGTTTCGCAGCTTCTGTAATTTTGGGTTACAATTTTTAAAAATTTTAAACCCCCTCCCATACCCCCTTACCAACCCCCACCCCCACAAAAACTAATGGCCAGATTCTCGGTGCCGCAGTATTTTTATTGCCAAATTTGGTTAAAATCGGTCTAGCGGTTTTTGAGTTATCGTGTTACAGACGGACAGACAGACAGACAGACACCATGAAAATATTTTGTATTTAGGTCATTTATGACCCAAGTAACTCATTTTGAGTGAAATTAAAAAACTTTTTGCCGATCCTAATAGCCTACCATACCTATTGGTATGGTCGACTAATAAGCCGTTTATAAAGAGGCCTTTTGAGTTTATAACCCAAGAAAGGAGGGACGCAATAGATCTACAATGGTCGCAATAATTAACCCTTTCAATTTAATCTACAAGCTATGTTTCTGTTTGGTTTCTGTTTCCATGGCATTTTAGAAAGAATATAAGAATACCAATCAATTTTGGTTATTTGCTACATAATTTACAGATAAATTTTTAAAAATATAGTAGTACATATGCTAAATATGACTCATATAAAAATAATAATAAATATAATAATAAATAACGCTTTATTGTACAAAAAGCCAAAATAGCTTCATCGACAAAAGCATTTACAAAACAAGCAAAAGCACAAAAATATACAATAGAAATCATACAATTCATAGTTAACAATATTTTTTTTCCCTAGCGAGTTACGTTTTAAAAATATTCAGGAAATTATTATTTCGAGGAATTTATTACGAGTAGAAAAATGTGTGTGCTGGATTGGCGTTGGTTTCTATGTAATTTGACAAATAAATAAAGCTGTCTCTTTAGTTGTCAGTTTTGAGTCAATATTTTTAATTCTCTTTCATTGGCTCGATTATTGCTGAAATGGCTCAAAACGAAATAAGTAAATTACCAACAGATATTCAGGTTGAGGTGACAAACACCATATCCAAACTACTTTTACTACTATTTAAATCTCGAATAACTTATGAAAAGGAACACAAAAATTTTCAACAATGGAAGCAATTAAAAAACGTGCGAGAAGAAATAAAGTTTATAACCTATCCTCGCTCTTAAAGTATCATTTAATCTACCCTTGCGGTTAAAGTACTATTTTATCTACTATTTTTGATAGATATAAGGCAATTTTAACAGTTGCTATGGAAAAAAATTAAGTCAATAAAATTACAAATAGAACATACATGGACATTGCAGAACACAAAAAAGGCGTATTAGTAAAATTTTACAATAGGAAGATTGTAAATAGATATAATTTTAAGAGTTATAAAATATTAAATACTTGACCTTTGACCAGTATGAGAGATAATCAAAATTTTAAAATTCAAAATTGTTCATGATTAAACATCAACAAAAAAGTCGTTTACCGCATAACATGTACTTATCTTATTAGAATTTACATTGTATATTATAGTGGAAATAAATAAAATAAAGCCTTAAGAAAATTCATTCAGTACCGTTTGACTAAGTTCTGATCAATTTCACACCAGCTTTTCTCCAGCTGCATGTAAAACTCTCCCAACGTATCGATAAACCTAAAAGCGTCGTATATTTTTTATATTCCAGCAATTTGCAGAGAAAATTACACGGCCCCAAATCCAATTAGAAATCCAGGTCCGGCTCGGTCGTAAAATTGGCAGTAACATTTCGCCCGACAACGACAACGAAATTCATGCAAAACTCTGCCTGTACAAAACACTATGTCGTTTCGGTTTAAGCTTTACTTTTATGTCTGCACATTTCCGAACAGCTCCAATAAATCGCCTCCTAACAGGCTAAGTGTTATTATATTTTGCCGTTTACCAAACAGGTAAACGCTGTATAAAACATATACAAAGTGGTTCTATATAAAGTCGTAAAAGTTTAAGAATTAAAAAGAGCATTAAATTTTAGCTCGAAATTTACATTTAAAGTGTATACTGTAAAAAGAGCACATTCTAAAAGTAAAATAATGGCGAGTTTCAACTGTATAGATGTTTTGCAAAAGTTCATAATGCAGGTGTTTCTGATTCACATTTATTTATTACTTATTGTATTTTTAAAATTTAGTACATATACAGGGTGTCCCAGGCTGAGTGTGCATTAGAAGTTTCTAGAGAACCACAATATCTAGATCGGAGATTTTTTGCACATCATTATTTTACAAAGAGATCTATCGATTAAAAATATTTTTAATATTGCGGCACTGCCGGAAATACCGGAAGTTGACAGCAACTTTTTTATTTTAAATGGACGCCCCTACTTTTTATTACATACTCAAAGTCTCTGTAAAATTTTATGGATTTTTATATTAGACACTCTATATCTAACATTAACCATTTTTGAGAAAAAAATATTTAAAATTTTTGGACCAAAAAAACTGCCTGTCAAAAATATGTGTTTAGCCTAATAGTCAAATTTCGTGATTACCACAGACACTGTGCCATAAAGAAAAGACATGTGGCTATTTATTTCAAAAATTAGACTGTTCGACTGTCATATAATAATAACCGTAGCTGTCATGGAATTGAGCGATTAAAAAATTATCATAAATCATTTTTTTCAACTGGAAACCCAATTTTTTTTTATTTCACTAGTGAAAAGGCTTTTCAATTCGTTACTTTTGACTATATATGCACCTATACCTAAAATAAATTGTTTTTAAGTTATTTAAGATTTAGTTTCAAAGCGTATATTTTTTTTGATTTTAACCATTTGACTTTAAACGTCAAGTGATGTAAAACAATAAATCTGGCCATGTCATATTGTGACACTTTGTTCAAAAAGCAGTATATTATCGATCATCAGTTCCAAGCCAACTTTGCGCTGTTTTTTTCGATCATACGGTATATTATTAATATCAACTATTAGATATCACTAAAAAGCGACGTATTTTGCTTTTTGCAAAATAAATATCTCGTATTGATATTTATTTATAAATACACTTTTTAAACTCTCAGGCAGGCAATATTTATAATATAGGAAATTCAAATAATTCGTTCTCTGACAGATGGATATAAATTGTCTGACTTTGACAATTAATGTCAAAAGAAGGTAGATAAAATCAAGAATAATATACGTTTTTAAACTAAATCTTAAGTAATTTAAAAACTATTTATTTTATGTATAAGAACATGTACACTCAAAAAGTAACGAATTGGAAACCTTTCACTGGTGATATAAAAAAAAGTGGGTTTCCATTTGAAAAAAATGATTTCTGATAATTTTTAAATCGCTAAATTCCATGACAGCTACCACCATTATTGTATGACGTTTGAACAATTTAATTTTTTAAACAGATAGCCACATGTCTTCTCTTTATGTCACAGCGGCTGTGGTAATCACTAAGTTTGACTTTTAGGCTATACAATTTTTTCTGACAGGCAGTTTTTTTCGTCGAAAAATTTTAAATATTTTTTTTTCTCAAAAACGGTTAATGTTAGCAGTATTTAACATCAATATTTATAAAATTTTACAGAGAATTTAAGTATGTAATAAAAAATGGGGGCACCCATTTAAAATAAGAAAGTTACTGTCAACTTCCGGGATTTCCGGATGTGCCGCCATATTGAAAATATTTTAATCGATAGATCTCGTTGTAAAACTATGATGTGCAAAACATCTCCGATCTAGATAATGAGGTTGTCTAGAAATTTATAATGCACGCCCAGCCTGGGACACCCTGTATATTAATTAATGTAATAACTAAGGAAATTTTCTTTCACATGTTGTCAAGAAAAAGTAGTATATAATTATAATGACTGCGTATTAAAGAAAGGTGCTTCTGATTAGATTACATTATATTAGAAGCTTCTGATATACCGGGTAGTACATCGTCGTTGGAAACATAGGACGTCCCCAAGCAAATTTTGAAATATCCAAATATTGGCTCCCCTATTAATTTTACAGCTAAGTCGTAAATAGGTTTTTTTAAATCTGCGTATACTGAATACACATGCCAAACTGGAACAATTTGGATAAGCCGATTTTAAGTAATTTAAGAAAAACTTCATCTATTTTTATGTTAAAACTGAACAGGTAACAATGTAAAACCGGTCAAATATCAACATACCTTAAGTTGTCAACCTATGGTGACACATAGTCTGTTAATGCATTTATGGGTAACACTACGCATTATCACTAGTGAAGATATTTCTAGAAATTATATGTTAAATTTTAATCTAACTTTGTTGCTATACATATGTTAAAGTAATACATTTATTCTTAGTTTTTCCAGTAAACATAAATTTAATTATCTTTTTGAGATTTTTGAATTTTATCTAATTGGAGCCAAGAAAATAGATTAGAAATAAGCAATAATAGTCAAGATGTTGCTTTAAATTGAGTTTGTATAACAAGTTAAACCACAGAGATAATTGAAGTTACAAGAAATACACTGGAATACTTAAATCTTAATTTTAAATTCGCATTAAATTGTGAATGATCGTTTTGCGAGAGGATGTTTTACTATTTTATAAAAAAATTGACTTTGAATTGAATTGATTACTTGATACACGATGATAAGTGTAAAAAAGGTGTTATAAAAAGTTTATATGATAGGGCAAAAATAATATGTTTTTTTTGCCCACGCATAAAAAATACATTAATAAAAAACGACTATCCACCATCTTTTATTGACAAAACATTAAACGAAAAATATAAACTCCAACAGAATACACACAATGGTAACATTACACAATATATACAACTTACAATTCCATACATACGAGGCGTTTCGGAAAACATAAGTAGGATAGGAAAACAATGTAACATACGATTATTATCCTTTAAAACATAAAATACACTTAGATCCATTTTACCCCACACTAAATCAATGAACACTGGACAACAAACAAAAAATTTAATTTATAAAATACCATGTGAATGTGATAAATTTTATGTTGGTGAAACATCTAGGCCCTTAAATATTCGAATTAAAGAACATAAAGTTTATATAAGAAAGAGCGGTTTTCACAAATCTAAGATTTGTCAGCATTCATGGGACACAGGGCACAGAGTAGATTTAAACAACGCAAAAATTATAATGAAAGAAGCGATAGCCTCTAAAAGAAAAATAAAGAACTTTTTTAATTCAATCTATTAAAAATAAATGTATTGGACATGAATCTGTAGAGGTTAGCAATGTACGAAAATTGCTTCTTTGATTTTAAAGAACATAACATAAGTAAAAGTTCAAAACAATTTAAAAAATAATCTTACAGAAAGTTTGAGGCTTTTTGGTTTTACCTTATTAAGTAATTGTTATCAGGTAGTCATTGTTAATTTTGAAGTTTAAATTGATATAATGTAATTTTAACAGAACGTCAACGGTTTTTATAGACATATGTGTTTGAAAAAAAAAGTTTTTTTTTCTTTGTTCTTTGTGATTTTTTTTGCTTCCGTCGACGAGAAGAGATATACTTCTCGAAACCTCAAGCATTTCTTTGTCCGTTAGGTAAATTTGTTATTAGTAAACCACTGCTGAGACAATTAGTCCCGTTGGATTAACGCAATAGTGTTTATAAAAAATAACTATTTTATTTTGTAGATTTTATTACAGTTGCGAAATACAGAGGTATAGATAATTTTTAGATATAATACCAACCAGACATTAAATGAAAAATACAATCAAATCGTCTATCAGTAGTTCAAAACACAGCTTTTTAAATTTTTATATGATGCGAACTTTATCTGTAATACACATATAGAGTAGGTACAAATATAGAGTTCTTACCTAACCAAACCAAACTTTATCTGTAATACTTTATTTTTAACTTCGCACTAAAAAATCACATTAAAATTTTCAACTGAAGTTAAAATTTTACCGATGACATTCCCGATTTTCAATAAACTCACCAGAAAACCGTTTAATTCTAACGACCAGAACAAAAGTCGATATATCGCAGCGAACGGAAAAACTGGGAACATCAACATATGTTTTTATTGTCCCCATCTGAGCGTTAAGGCATGTTCGACGTCGACAGCTTCCGCTATAAGTCGCCTTTTATTTTTACTGCCATGCAGAACGACGGCAAATATTACGTTATGATTTTAAGTAAGTTTTTATTTTGGCGTCTTGGGAATCGTTCGAATTCCCTTAGAAATGTCCTTATAATTTTTCCGATTTGACTCTCAGGGGATTTCTGATTTTTTATTGACTCGGAGAAAATAATAAATGTTGAACAAAAAAAAATGTTAAAATTACAGCAGCATAAATAATTTATCCCTTTAAAAATGTCCTATGTGTATTTCGTAACATGCACAATAAACAAATTTGCCTAACGAACAAAAAATGCTTAACGTTTCGGGAAGTATACCATGCCATTAAGTAATAATTGTTATCAGGTGGTAATTGTTAAATTTGAAGTATAACTTAATATAATGTCATTTTAACTCAAAACTGTTTTTAAAGACGTATCTGTTGAAAAAAATTGAAGTGTTTTGAATAGTTGTATTTATATATTTTAAATATTTTTTTATTTGTTCTTTTTGTTTTTTGCTTCTGACGACGGGAAGACATAATACAGGCTGAGTTTCCTACGATGTTCTCTATAGGTATCTCGGAAACTACTGGAGATAGAGAGACGGTTCAATGGGGAAAGAATTGAAGTTTTGTGGGTCATAGATATGCGCCTTCCAGATTTTTGAAAAAGCCTGTCATTTTTGACATATAGCACAAACATATTTTTAAATGGAAACCATAGTTGGCCATAACTTCATAAAAAGCGCCATTTTTTAAGCTTTTTAGTGATATATGCTATCATATCTTTTCTTAAAAAAATTACTAGTTATAGCCAATTCTTATCATTTTTAAACAATACACTTAATTAGCCGTGGAAACAAGTTCAATCGCCGTTGCTCTCAGAAATGTGAAGCTGTAGCATCCAAACTTTATAAACAAAAATTGTATGTATGGGTAGTAATTAAGTTTTAAAAAGATGCAACTCAAAACAATGGCGGATTTTTTGAACATTTTCTGAAATAACTTAAAGTGTGTGTAGTGTAGTGATTTTTTTAAGTTTTAGTTTGTGTAATGTAAATTGTAAAGAACCGTTTAGTAATATATTCTGACTTTTTATAAGTTATAAATCATAACAGAAAAAGAATAACATGCAATCTAGGTGAAATTAGTCAAGAAAGATAAGAACTGGCTATAACTAAATTTAACTTTTCTAACATGTCTTGAAAACCATTCTCTAAAAAACGTAACATTCACCGGTCAACGTATCCTCGAAAATGTATGGTAAAGAAAAGTTGAACCAATAATTCTACACGCTTTTCTTCATTTGAAAAATTCATATTTACATTTTTTTGTTTATTTTAATTTACAAAGTTTGGATGTGACAGCTTCACATTTATGAGAGCAAAGACGATTGAACTTGTTTCCACGGCTAACTAAGTGAAATTGTTTAAAAATGATAAGAATTGGCTATAAGTCAGTAATTTTTCGAAGAAAACATATTATAGCTTGTATCGCTAAAAAGCTTAAAAAATGGCGCTTTTTATGAAGTCATGGCCAACTATAGTTTTCATTTAAAAAAACATATGTTTGTGTCATATTGTTGTGTCATTGGCTTTAGAAAAAGCAAAACAAACAACAAACAAACAACGCTTTATTGTGCAAAAAGCCAAAACAGCTTCATCGACAAAGCACTCACAAACAACAAAATCACAAAAAAATACAAACAACAAAAAATACACAATACAAATAATACAATTCAAAAAAATTTAAAGTCTTTAAAATTACAAAAAGATAACTATGGACCAACTTTAGAAGAGTAGCAGTAAATAGATATAATTTTAAAGTTATAAAATTATTAAATACTCCAACGATTAAAAAAACCTAACTATTAATTTTTTTAAAAATTTTAAAAATTCAAAATTGTTCATAATTAAACATCAACAAAAAAGTCGTTTACCGCATATAGGGCTCTCTCCAGTAGGTTTGATTTTAGAGCTTTGCGAAATGAATGAAAGCGACTTGATGTTCAAAGGCAGATGATTTTGATATTCAAAGGCAGATGATTGTACATTTTTTTTGGCATTGTACAGTATTGAACCTTTAACTAGTTCTGAGCTCGGGGATGGCAGACAAAAATCGTGCTCCGCATATTCCTTTTAAGTGGGATAGTTGTGAGGTGGTCTTTCGGGAATAGCAGATGCAGATATGTACTTGCGGATTAAGCAAACGGATTCAAAAATGAATAAAGAAGGAAGGTTCAGTATTTTTCAAATTTTTAAAGAAATTTCTGGCAGTGAGTTCTACTGTTCAGTCCCAATAAATATCGAACTGCTTCTTACTTTTGAAGTCTTGAAAACACGATCAAAATTTATTGTTGCACAGCAAGTACCCCATAATGGAAGGGTATAACGAAGATGTGACTCAAAAAGGGCATAATAGGATATTCTAGAGGTTGAGAAGTAAGTTCCTTTAGAAACTGATCTTAACGCAAAACAAGCAGCGCTTAGTTTCTTTGGTAGAGTTTCAATGTGAAAGTCCCATTTAACGAGTTTTCTACAAAAAGTCCTAAGAATTTCACCAGAGTCCACGACGTCAATAGTAGTGTTATTAAGTACAAAAGGTTGTATAGTACTATTTATATGACAAAACTTTTAGTTTTTCATAGGTTGAGGCATAGGAGATTAGAATCGAACCAAGACTTAATTGTGCGTAAGTCACTGGATTATAGATTATCATATTAGTGGCTCAACATCTGGGCCGCTCCAAGTGAAACTCGTATCGTCCGCAAAGAAGAACACGTTTCAGTGAATTAATAGATTTTTATTAAAAAAAAAAAAAAAAACAGAAACAAAATAGGGCCAAGTACTGAACCCTGAGGGACACCACATTCTATAGGCTTACAAAGAAGACATAGACGTATCGATCCTCACAAGCTGCCTTCTGTTGCCAAGATATGACTTAAGCCATTCGAGCGGCACTCCCCTGAAACCATAGTATTGCAAGCATATGTTGTGTCATTGGCTTTAGAAAAAAACGGCGGACACAGTCTCATTAAGGATGTGATGATCTACAACTTTTATCTGAAAACTAAAATAGCTTATAATGGAATTAGGGACAATTTTTAAAATAGCCGAAATTTGTTACTTTCGAAATATCTAGTAAGCCATGAACTTCTTCAAAAATCTGAAAGGTGCATATTTATGACCCCACAAAACTGCAATTCTTTCCCCATTTAACCGACTCTCTATCTCCAGTAGTTTCCGAGATACCCATAGAGAACATCGTAGGAAACTCACCCTGTATATACTTCGCGAAACGTTAAGCATTTTTTTGTCTGTTAGGCAAATTTGTTTATTAGTAAATCACCGCTGATAAGTTGGTCTCCGTTGGATTAACGCAGCAGTGTTTACAAAACCTAACCAACTTTTTTATTTTGTAGATTTTCTAATACTTAAAGTACACACTGGCCGAGGCGACCCGAGGCGCGACAAAAAACTATGGTACTTAGGAATAACCATGGACTTACTACTAATTTTTTGTCGCACTGTGACGACTTTTTCTGTCATCACTCAAACAGAAAGAAAAAGGTATCCGTTGCTCAGGGTTAGAGGAGAGCTGGGTTCTTCTGATTCACAGTGACTTTCTAATATTGTTAAAAAATAAAAAAAATTGTTAAATTAATTAAAAATAAAGTAATAATGATAGGGCTGCAAAGATTCTAAATTTGATGTTAAGTATTCAAAAAGTAATGGTCAAAGACAGTAAAAAGGGCGCCAGTTACTTTGGGTATGAAAAGGTAAAGTAGGAAACCAGTAAGAAAATTTGATCATGAATTAGCTAAAATAAAATATCAACAGCAATTAAGGGTCTATTATGTTCATCAAGAATAAAAATCAGATATAACTATCCTACGTTTGAACATTTATTTTAAAACAAACACAAATTATCCAATCAGTTTGAAACCCAGTTTCAATTATCCCATTGAAATCGTTAGTTACTTTAAGTAAACTCAAATTTAGTTAGAGTTCTCTCAAGTATACTATACTGCGTAATATATAAACAGGTGAAATATATGTAAGTACCAATACGATGATGTTTCGAAACAAGTCGTGTAAAATACCCTTCAAAATAAATCCGTGTTAGCGATTCTCCCATAAAAGATCATACTGAAGTAAAACGTACCGTTAAGGACAAGCATGACTTATAATGTTAACTAAAAGGTAAATTTTGACTATAATATATGGGATAAATAATAATAATAAAAAAAAAAAAAAAAAAAAAAAAAAAAAAAAAATAAAAAAATTTAGGAATACCTTGTGTTGTTGAACTTAGAACTTATCTGTATTTTTTTTTTAATTTTTGTGACGTAGTGAACAAGTAGGCAGGCAGTCTCCAAACTAACGGAAGTGGATGTAGACTTTTCGATAGTAGCAGGAGTCTCGATATCAGTAGAATAAATGCAGAGTCACAAATACTGTTCTCAAAAGTGGTTACTCATATGCCAATTACTTATACGTCAATTTCTTATACGCCAGTTACGTCTATAAAAAAAAACTCTCAGAACAGTCACCGAAATACCAAAAAAAATAAACTTCGGTCTGAAAAATCAGCTGTTACACATTCCAAAAATATAGCCCCAAAACTATATGCTGATCCAAACCAGTAATGCACAATCCAAACATTTATCAAAATAATAAAAAACGGGAATAACTTGAAATAAAAATTTAGTTTGACATGGCAATACAAAATGGTAGATACACTTACTGTGATCTTATTCAAGGAAAAGGCCAAAAAAACACGAACTAGGCTCTGAACGGTATATTCTACAGGATTTCAAATCTCCAGCTTTGGTTACCCGTGCCTTTACTGTTAGGAAAAGTGTTTCAGAAAGCCCTTTTTCTCTGAGATTCGTCGGACCCTGAACCACGCGTCTTTTTCTTATCTCAATCTCTCGGAAAAAGCCTCCTTCCTCCTTTTTCCAAAACGGAAGTCTTCGAATTGCCAGGTCATATGACCAAAGGCAATTAAGTGACCTCTATCGTCTATACTGAATGACATTTGTTTTTATGGAAAGGAAACGCTACCTGTACTGAATGAAGTTTAACATCTAGCGAATAGATGGCGCCAGCAATATTAAATTTTTTGGAATTTTTTATAAAAAGAAAAATCTAAAAACGCTACACTGCCCCCCTCCAAAAAAAAAGAAAGGCCCTCAAGAGGACTTTCGCCCAAACACCACATAGGACAACTAAACTAGGTTTGTACAGGGTTTTGGATTTTTCAAATTGAAAAATTTTGTATGATAACTTCGTGTTATCACACGTCCATAAAGGAGTCACTATTGGTAAGTCGAAATCGGTATGTCAAATCAGTGAGATTACACAATCGGGAAAGTCAAATCACCATATAATCCAAATAAAAACATTCATATAAACTATATATGAAAACTAAAACTAAATCTAAACCTAAAAGTATGGGATAGGAAAAGAAAGAAAAGAAAGAATCCATGGAAGCGCAGATGTTTCTGAAGAAATCCTCAAGCTGATTGTCCGCACTCAACCCACCTAGTGTGAGGCAACGAAAGATTCACAAATCGCGTTTAATCAGTCATGCGACCCCTCACACCCAAGGGAAGCGGGAGACAAAACAAACAACCAAAAAACCTCAACCAAAGCCATGCTACGGATCACTATAAGAGGTAAGTTTGGCGTGACCAAAACAAACTACCTTCGCCACAACCTGTGTGCTCACCGGTTAACCATTCAAGGTAACTCACCTGTATGAGAAAAAGAAAGGAAAAATAACAATAGAAATCACAATAGATAAACATATAAGGAAGAGAGAAAAGATTGTCACGAATGACCCAAAATAACCGTAACATAGGATTCCAGCCTATGAAACGTTATTGCAAATATGGAAAGGAAATCACAATCATACCCAATACACAGTAAACTTACGAAGTTATGAGGTCAGCTATGTCTCACCATTAGGTTGCAATCAAATCTTCATTAACAACTTTTCGTTTTGTCACGAGGTCGTGTTCTCAAAATACAAGAATTGCTTAAATTTTAGATTCTTGTGAACTGAATGTCATAGAATGGAGCAAATGGCACAGAACCATATGAGTGATTAACAGAATTACCATCCCACAAAATATTTACCTCAAAATTAGGTCAATCTGTAGAATACTCGTAAAAAGAAAATCTGCTATTAGCTCGAATTTTTAAATAGAAATACTATATCATACTGAAAATATACTGCAAAAAAAACTAAATAACACAAATAGTTATGCTGATTCGCGACAAATCCGTTAAAACGATTAAGCGAATTGTTGTATACTTTTTTAATATAAACTAAAAAAACTAAAATATTAATCTATGTATCCTTTAGAACTTAAACCCTAAAAAAGGAAATCGGACATAATAGGATTATTTGAAACTACTTTGACGTAGTAGAGACATTTTCTATATCATCGTCGTCAATCCTATGACCTTGGTATGGTTTAAGATCTTTTATATGCCAGCGGCCTGCGTTAGTACCATTCTCGTCTACTAAAACATAAACTAAATTTGAGATTTGCTTTCGCACTGAAGATAAAATAAAACGAGGAGCTAACTTGGCTGAAAAGTTAATACCAGCATTTGATAAGACCTTATTACGTCTCCAAACCAAATCACCAACCTGAAAAGATAAATCACGCTTACGCAAATTATAAGACTTCGAATTTTTTTCATAAGCAGCATGAAGTTTCTTACGGACTTCGCTAAAGACACTATAAAGATTTTTGAGTTCAGAAGCGTAAGAGTTGCGATCGCCAGGCATAATTTCAAAATCTTCAGAAAATTTAACTTGACCATAATACTTACCAGAGATGGAAATATGTCTACCAAAAACTAAAAATGAGGGAGAAAAACCTGTGACCTCATGTTTAGAAGTATTTAAAGCAAACTGAATATTAGAGAGTTGAACATCCCAATCTGTATGCTGTTTAACATAAGTTCTAATAGCTGTTCCTACAGTTTTATTCATTCGCTCAACAAAGTTACATTTAGGAGAATACACAGCATTATACCAGATCTTTTGAACTTTGTATTTCTTAGCTAAATCTCTAAATTCTTTCGCAACAAATTGAGGACCATTGTCACAAATTATATGTTGAGGTACTCCATAGGTAAGAAAAACTTCATTCTCAAGATACTTCACAATATAGGAAGATTTTGATGAACGCAACGGACACAGAATAACATACTTCGAAAACCAATCGCCAACAACTAAAAAACCACTTATGACCCTTTTTTGATCTAGGAAAAGGAACCATAAGATCTAAAGCGATTGTCTGAAAAGGCATATTAACTTGCTTTTCTTTTCCCATCTTACCTAACGGCATATATTAGAAGATTTTTGGAGCTCCGCAAACACGACAACTCCTAACAAATTTAAGAACATCGGCTCTCATCTTGGGCCAATAAAATTGTTCTTGAAGTCTCGATAAAGTCTTATAAAACCCCAAATGCGAACAAGTTGGCGGATTATGACATGATTCGATAAATATTACGACGTTTTGAGGACGTGGAAACAACCTGCCTTCCTTTCTTGAAGATTTGCATTGAAAATGCGTAACTGTACCGGAAAATAATTTAAAAAGAAAACCATCTTCAACTTTCCACTGTGGAAATGAACCAGGTGAAGCTAAAATCTTTTGCTTCATAGTCTCATACCATGCGTCAGTATGGTCTAAATCTATATTCAAAACGGAAATTTGCGGGCATACAAAAGAATCATTATCTGAAATATCCGAAGGAGAAACTTTATGATTGATAGTGGTGGATCTATAAAAATTATTAACACATAATAACCACTTTCCCATCAGGGATTCTGAAAAAAAATTTCTGGGTTTGAATTTTTAAACTGCACGACCAGAAACGCGAGTTCGTCCAATTAGTTTTTTGAACATTGGGGACATGCCGGTGACTTAACACCTAAATTACCACATTTAAAACAAAAAAATCTTTTACGTTTTCTGCCGACAATCATGGAAATTGTATGATTTGAACCAGAACAATTCCAACAAACTAAACGCGTGGTTGCTTCCTTACCTGAATTTTCTACAGATCTGGGCATACTCGATGAAGTATTTACCATATCAGGGTCAGAAGACGACGACGCTACAGAATAACTAGCAGACGAAACAGTAGGTATTTTTTTATTTTTGTTTTGAGCATTGACATTCTTAGACTTTTTACAAAACTGTACTCGATGAGAATCAGACCAGCTAGATTCAGGAGTGGTATTCAGTTGAGAAACATTTAAACTTCTAGATCGTTTTTCATTCTGATGTTTAGCATTTTCTATTTTCACACAAATTAGAGTTCCAGACACAGATAAAAGGAAATATCAACTAAAGCTAACTGAGCAATGTATTCAGGAAGTAAATTTTGTCTAATAATTTTAATCTTATTAACCTCACTAGGGCATTTACTTAATCTACTAAAAGATTCTCAAAGTTGCTATAAAAATTAAATACTTTCATTTTCATTGTTATAAGATTTAATTTGCGACCAAACTATTGTCATCATTATCTGAGTGGCAAAAGTCACTGCTTTAATCTTTCTACAAAGAGATTTCCAATCTGTAACATGTTGTTTAATACTTCGGTACCAAATAAAAGCATTCCTGGTAAAAAGTTCTACTGCGGAAGAAAATAAATCTTGTTCACTAACTTTACGTGATTCAGAAAGCTCAGTAACAGTTTCTAAAATGAAAATAAATCTTGAGGATCACCATTAAATTTAATAGGCCAGTCTGACACTGGACAGGTTTCGCTTAACATAAGTCTGCAATAGGAGGCAGTACATTAATAACTTCCAGTCCTGAAGGACAGAACTTAACATTTAAGAGTTTCATTTTGTCAGAAATTTTTGAAAGTAAGTCAGCTTCAAGTTGATAACAACTAGTTTAAACATCAGTTTGAATAGTCTCTGCTTCAGCACGATTTTCATCTAAAATTATTCTCTTGATTCTACCAGCCAAATGCACAAGACGAGATCTTATAACATTGAACATTGAATCATTTACTCCACCCTCAAATTTAGAAATTGACAAGGAAATTGAATCTAAAGTTGCTTGTTTGAAATTTCTTAATCAAAAGAAACAGGATAATCCTCCATATTAACAGCAATACGTAACCAA
>NW_022147273.1:62751-72494 GCF_002938485.1 Sitophilus oryzae | reverse complement strand
CGGATTTTTAGTTACTTAAAAAATCGTCGGTAAGCACTTTACTTTACGTTGGTTTCATATTTGCTCCCAAGAATACATAAAAACCTAACCAAATTACCTAATTACAAATGGATTCATAATCATCAACCTCGAATAGAACTATAAGTGCCTATCTAATTTTCATATTATAATTAATTCTGAATCATTAATCCAGACATCAGTTTTGTCAACGGAAGTCACTTTTTTTTATTATATCTGATTTAAAATACTCCGGAAAACAACGAGCGGCCTTATCAAAAGTATTGTGATTTATGAATAAAATATCTATTAAAAAAGTAACACGCAAAATATTTTTTTTTATTTTCTAGGCTGGTTTTAATCATAAACTGTACTTGTTGGTTCCCGCCAACTCAAACCCCCCCCCCGTATATATTTTTCTACTAGAAATCGGAATTGTGAATATAAATTTTAAAAAAAAAAACGATTTTAAAATGGCTGACCATTGGATACTTGTTAAGAATGGCGGATTTCTATGTCCGACTTAATATGAAATACCAATATACCAATTCCGACCGGGTCTCCAAAATTAGTCGTCTCACACGACCGAAGTCATCAAACCGGACGACCGGCAATCGTATTATTGACGTATATAATTCCAAAGTACGCCACGTAACCTCACTTTACGTATCAGTGATTTGTGGATTTGCTGCCAACTTATATTTTTAGTTTTTGTTTTATTTTTAAATAAGAATCTTCTGATTGTCAAGGTTTTTTTACTGTATACAAATATGTTTAAAAGGAATTGGAATCAGTACCTCACATGTGGGAGGAGGGATGGGGTCTGGCTGGTTTCCTAAGCTAAAAATTGAAATTAAGATGCACCAGTGTAATGGTGGTGTAATGCAGCATCTCTTACGGATAAAAAGCATTCGTGGGTGGAGGGAAAACATCACTAACTACTATTATTTATTTTTGGCAAATTTTTTTTTTAAATATTTTTATAAAATGTAGATGAATGTCTAATTGCCTTTTTAGTGTTTTTTAGCATAATAAAAAAAAATTAGTTTGTTTGCAAAAAACTTTTTATTAGGTATGTTCATGATGTTCATTATTAGGCCGCAAATGCTACTTAATAGTTTGTATTTACGGACGTAAATAGAGATACGTAAAATTAGGGTTAAAAATTTGAACATAAAATACAACCAAATATAATTGGACGTTACTTTAGGGATTATCAGTGAGACGTATCCTATATTCGGACAACAGGTAGACGTCCGGCGGGCTAGTTCAAGTATAGGACGTCGTGCAAGCCTACGTTGTGAATGACGTTGGGAAATTAATAAAAATGGTACGGTTGTTATTTTGTCCGTCGACAGATCGTTGGATCTACCGACTCGGATCCAACGACGTCACTTTTAATAGGAAAGCGACGTCACCAGTCGTATCACCAGCACCCGACCTAAATTTGCACAAAGTCTGACGTCGCTTCAGGTCAGATTTAGTTCGAAGTCAGAAAGATGCTACTTGGGAGTAATAATCGTTAACTCCTATGGAAAATAAGAAAATAGAATTTTTACAGAAATTTGCCTAGATAATGGGTAACTATAATGTAATAGCTTCATAATATTCAGTAATTTTGGATTTTCTTTGTTAGAACCCATTTTTTAGTTCGTTATTTTCCCCTACTTGCTAAAATAAAGTGGTGGGGGGAAGGTTAAACTAGTTTAGTATAAATGTTAATAACTCGGACTGGAAAATCCAACAAACGAGGAGGGCTCGTTTTAAAAGAGCGTTTCTTACTCGTATATTATACCATAAAAATAATAATAATTAAAGTTTTGAATGTAGATCGCTAGGGGCACTTTCTTGCATTTTAACAAACATAGCGCGTTATTTCAAAAAAAAATTAACTACGACAGTATATGTAATTTTAGCTGTATGTTAAAGTAGTTAGTTTAAAAGCTTAAAAAGTCAGCTCGAAAACCGCATCTTGATATTTTTTTTTATATTTTGGTTTTTATGATATTGAAAGATATTTTCGCCAAAAAATTATTTACTAATTTACCAAAAAAAATAGCCCTTTAAACCTTATTTTTACAATTACGGTATCAGTGCCCCCTCTCAGTTATTCCTCCACTTCTGGTGAAATATAAGATAAAAACAGTTAAGTTTATTTTAAAATCGACGAAATACTAGAACACCCATATACCAGATGTATTAATATGTAATAACTAAGATATTAGTAACAGTGAACAAGAAACGAGTGATTTCTGAAGTCATTGGTAGCTTGTGGAAAGAAAGTGGCTTTTCACGTGAATAGTATAAAACGTCAAATTGTTATAGATCAACATTTTGATAGTCTTAGCAGCGTTTTTTTATTCTGTTGAATTGCTTTTTCAAAAGTCCTCACACTACATTTATAATACTCGAAGGTGTGAATGAAACGGCGGCTAAAGACTATCAAAAATGTTGATCTAATAACAGTTTGACGTTTATATTACTATTACGTGGAAAGCAACTTTCCAAAGCCTACCATGACTTCACTGAATCATCGTGTTCTTGTTCACGGTTATTAATATCTTAATTTATCAGATATTTAATATCTTGGTATTATGGTAATATTCTTGGTATTTCGTCGATGTTAAAATAAACTAACTTGCTTCTATCTCTTTTCTTTTGTTTGGAATGGGCATAATCAAGAGGGCTACTATAGCATCCAGGCGCGTTCTACGTTCGTTTAAAAATCAACGGTCATATTAACGGGACATAGTAGTTTCTGGGTATTTATTATAATTTTGCTAATATCTTCGGTTTGAAAGAAGATATCAAGATGCGGTTTTCGCTGACTTTTTAAGCTTTTACTACTCTTTACTATCAGTTAAAATTACATATATTATTGCATTTAATTTTTTTGAAAAAACGCGCAATGTTTGTTAAATTGTAAGACAACGCCCCCTAGTGTCTACGTTCAAAAGCTTATTATTATTGTTTATATGGTGAAATATAGAGTAAGAAACGCTCTTTTAAACGAGCACTCGCTTGTCGGATTCTGATCATCCAGTCCAGAGTTATTAATATTTAAATAAAAACAGATCTAACCTTCCCCCACCACTTTATTTTGGTAGATAGGGAAAAATGGTTCTAACAAAAAATATTCAAAATTTACTGAAGATTATGAAGCTATTAATTATAGTACACCTTATCTAGGCAAAATGGTGTAAAAACTCCAATTTCTTATTTTTTGTTGCGGTTGCATGTGTCCCCTAGCCGTCGTTCTACAAACTTGAAAATAATTTCCAGCAATTTCTCATAGCCTCTTTAGTTATAAGTATTTTTTCCGCAGCCCTTACGGCTAATACTTTCTGAGATACAGTGGAGAGCTATGCTTAATGGGACACCCTGTACTTTAAGCATAAGCATTAGAGTGCAAGTGGCGAAATAACCATAGGATCTTTTTGAAGAGGATAAATAATTTTATACATTTTTAATTTTTGATTTATGTTTTGACATTTACGAAGGAAACCAAATTTTAATATGCCAATTATTTCTACTTACCGCATAAATGTTTGTTATCTTCAAATACGAGAGTTAATCGAACAAAAGTTAATGAATAATAACTACAAAAAAATACTTTTTTGTTAGTTGATAATTTTTATTTAAAGTCTTCACTTAAATGATGATAAATTGTACTTTCTAAAAATTAGTTTTAATCAAAACATTTTAAAATATTAAAATAAAAAAGTTCTAATCAACCTAAAAATTCAGACCGTCTGCGTCTGTTAAAGGTACCAAATGTGGAAACGAGGAAAAAAGTTCTTGGTTGCAGTTCTTGCTACTAAATGCCGTAACGTTTGTACGTGTTTTATTGATGAGTAATCTGAGTAGTATTTGTGTTATTTTATTCTTAATATAACTGGGAATATTGAATATTTATTTACTTGTTTAAGTTAAAAAATATTTTTAAGTGATTTTGCTGATGAAGACACAAACAGTAATTTATAATTATTTCATAGTCATCAAATGAAAAAAATTCAGTGTTTGTATTGATTCTAATCATAGTCATGAAATATTTTTTCTATATCAATAGTTCTATTTTGTTTTTTATACAGTTAGGGGTGTAACAATGTATCTGCGGTATACTTCCTTAACACTTAGAAGCGTTTATATACTTGATTAAAGCAATACAATAATATCACAGTACTGAACATGAAGCAAGTAAATAGTAAATAAAGATCAATCATAGACAGTTAGATTACGAATACTTTTATCTAGTTTGTTCTAAAAACGGAATGACGTAACTTAAATAAACAAACCAAAAAAAAATTGCCTAGATAAATAAAAAATCGCTTTTTATTATTAGATCTTTTCACAATAAAGACTAAAAACTTGGAATTGTTTTCAAATAAGAGGAATTTGCGGGTCAGTGCCAGTAAATAGCGATGTCGTATTGGATCCTAAGCTCACTACTAGACCGAATAGTATGAGGGTAGAAAGCAAAAAATAATTCTTAAAGCAGTCTAAAAATGAATAATTTCAGATGCATTCAAAAGGAAAGAGCTAAAAACATGAATAGGGTCGCTTCTATTTTTTGTACTGTTCAAAATAATCATATAAAACATATATTTCAGTTATATAGGGGGGGTCCAATACAATTAGTCACATATAAAAAGAATATTAAAATGTTATATGTACTTTGTTGACGATGCACAGATAAGGGGAGAATATTCCTTTTAACTTACTTAGTAAGTATATTTTATAAGGTTCTTTGATGCAGTTTGTTGAACCAGAAACTTTTATTTCCTGCTGTGCTGCAAAAACAAGAATAACTACAAAATAGTGGGTTGTTCACAAATTTCTAGCCAAACGGTGAAAAAATTCTAAAGGACGGAGGTAGGCAACGCAGTTTATCGTAGAATACTTATCGTAGAAAACTGTTCACCAAAACTGTAGTGGATCAACTAGTAAAATTCATTGCAAACTCACTATAAATTTAAAACTGATGGAAATAATTTCTGATTTATAGAAGTTTTTGATAAAGTGCTATTCTTATATCTTATTTTACTAGATAAATAATTATTTTTTGAGTATATTGGAAATTACAATTCTTTTTCAGAAATAGATAGGTATAAAACATTCATAATCTAGCTGTTTATAATAGTTGTTTTTTTCGGTTCACTATTTAACGTATTATATCAATCCTAGTACGAAGATAAAGTTTTTATAGAGTCTATAGAAAACTTTTAACATACCCTGCTGGCAAGCGACACATTGGGTCGGCGTTTACATGTATAGGAGTGAATCGTTATGGCAATCTAGTAAGTCGGAGAGAGCTAAAATACCAAGTATTTATTACATAACCAATTAATCTGACGCTAGATTCCATGCGCTTGGGAAAATACTTGCCTTCTGTCTTTATTCAGTACACCTTATTTTACTAAGCGTGTCGACCGTACTCTTCGTACATACGAAAATCGGCACCCAAGAGAAGAAATGCCGACCCTAGTATAAATTTGCAAACACTATGGTATATATTATACTTTTTACTGCTTCACTGATAAAAAGATCTTATTAATATGAGCTGGATTGTAAAGTCATTGATTTTGAGGTAATTGAAAAATTTATCGTTATTCATGTTTTACGTAAATTTACAAATATCAAAAGATTTAATGAATTTCAAAAAAAAACATCGATTATACATTACTTAGTCGTCTTAAATCTCTTAGGAAGGAAAATTATTACGAGCATTGTATAATCTTTGGTCCTGCCGAACGGTTATCGGTGATTCACAAAGAAAACTAAAGACAAAAGAGCTAAAATAGAGGTAGAACGAGGTGAAGGAGAAAGTCTATGACAGATAAGGCTCGCTTGCTAGGGGAACGAATTTTTAATAAAGGATTTTTCAAGCATCGCGGTCCGGGCAATAAAGCCTTATCTGCACAAAAATAACAATGTAAAAATAAAAGCGCTCCCGGGAAGTTTTAATCGAATTTTAATGAGAGGGACGATTCCGAAATAATTCCGAGTCGCTCGGGTGTGTGTGGATGCGGCTTAATGCTTCTTAAGTTCTTAAATAGACAAAAATTTGTTCTGCTCTTCTAATAATAATATATAAAACAAACAAAAAAATTAAACATATAAATATACATATAAACATACCTGAGGAGTATGATAAGAATTATCTCAGGATATTGTACTTTTTACTGCCTTCCCCGATGAAAAAGATTTTGTTAATAAGCTGGACTGTAAAGTTATGGATTTTAAGATCACTAACAAATTTACGGTTTTTTACGTCTTACGTAAATTTACAAATATCAATAGGTGTAATGAATTTCAAGAAGGAGACATCAATTATCCATTACCTTGTCACCTTAAATATCTTAGGAAGGGAGGAATATTATTTCCCAATTTAATTTATTAGAACCGTTGTCTTATCTTTGGTCCTGCCGAACGGTTATCGGTGATTCCCAAAGAAAACCAAAGAGAAAAGGGATAACAACGAGGTGAAAGAGGCGGCGAAGGAGGAAGTCTGGGACAGATAAGGCTCGCCTGCTAGAGGAAACGAATTTTTAGTAAAGGATTTTTCAAGCATCGCAATCCGGGCAATAAAGCCTTATCTACACAAAAATGACGATGTAAAAACAAAAGCGCCCTGGGAAGTTTTAATCGAATTTTAATGAGGGGCACGACTCCGAAATAATTCCGAGTTGCTCGGGTGTGTGTGGATGCGGCTTAATGCTTCTTTTTACCTGACCCATTTATTGCTTCCTGAATGTATTTGTTCTTTTTGCGTTTCATTTTTAGTTAGGTACCTAAAATGTAAAACTTAAATGTGTCAATTAAAATAATTTCTTTCCGAATAGAATGCATTCTACCAGAAGTCCTGTAGCATAATATTAATCTATTAATATTTTTTACTGAATATAAGATGTTTTTAAACATGTCATCAAATTTTATGTATAAAAAATAAAGAGGACACTCTTCATGTTGTTAGTTTCATCTCTATTTAATGTACCTTAATTTGTATATTTTTTAAACCGTTTTATTTTTTTTTTTTGATTTCTACTTTCATATTATTTGGTCTAGTCAGTTAAAGGGTAAGTTAGAAATTGCCGTTGTTTTATTTAAAAAGAATTAAATTTTTTGATCCCGATTTACAGTAATTTGTAATAATACAGCACAATAAAATGTTTTTCAGAAAGAGATAGGTATAAAACATTTATAATCTAGTTGTTTGTGATTCTTATTTATTTATTAATCTTTCAAGTTTGCTATTTAATGTATTATATTAATTTTAATACAAAGAAAACGTTCTTAAATAGACAAAAAATTGTTCTTCTGTTTTAATATAATTACATATAAAACAACAAAAAAGAACTTTTAAATATATAACCCATTCCAAACATATTCCAAACCAAACTGAGAAATATGGTAACACTTCTCTTAGGATATTGTACTTTTTACTGCTTCTCCAATAAAAAGATATTGTTAATGAGCTAGATTTAAAGTTATGTTTTTGGTTTGGAAAAATTTACTTTGTTTTTCTTATTATATTTAAATTTACGAATATATCAAAATGTCTAATAAATTTCAGGAAGGAAACATCAATTATCCATTACCTTGCCACCTTAAATATCTTAGGAAGGGAGGAATATTATTTCCCAATTTAATTTATTAGAACCGTTGCCTTATCTTTGGTCCTGCCAAACGGTTATCGGTGATTCCCAAAGAAAACCAAAGAGAAAAGGGATAACAACGAGGTGAAAGAGGCGGCGAAGGAGGAAGTCTGGGACAGATAAGGCTCGTCTGCTAGAGGAAACGAATTTTTAATAAAGGATTTTTTAAGCATCGCGGTCCGGGCAATAAAGCCTTATCTACACAAAAATAACGATGTAAAAACAAAAGCGCTCCCTGGAAGTTTTAATCGAATTTTAATGAGAGGCACGATTCCGAAATAATTCCGAGTCTCTCGGGTGTGTGTGGATGCGGCTTAATGCTTCT
The DNA here is from genome assembly GCF_002938485.1 of Sitophilus oryzae. Lineage (NCBI taxonomy): Eukaryota > Metazoa > Arthropoda > Insecta > Coleoptera > Curculionidae > Sitophilus > Sitophilus oryzae. The sequence continues at coordinate 64,517 of NW_022147273.1, read as the reverse complement.
TTTTCCCTGACCCATTTATTGCTTCCTAAATGTATTTGTTCTTTTTTCCGTTTCATTTTTGGTTAGGTAGCTAAAATGTAGAAGACGTTCTTTCCGAATAGAGGTTATTGCATTCTGTTCGAATTTTTTTATGTCCTGTAGCATAATATTAATCTGTTAATATTTTTTACTGAATATAAAAGGTTTTCAAACATGTCATCAATTTTTATGTATAAAAATATAGACGACACTCTTCATGTTATTAGTTTCATTCTATTTAATTTACAAATATTTCTTTTTAGGCTATTTTAGAAATAACTTTCTTTTTTCAGAAATGGATAGGTATAAAACATTCATAATCTGGCTGTTTATGATTGATATTTATTTATTAATTGGTTTTCATGTTTACTATTTATGTATAATATTTTAATTTTAATACATAGATATAATATAATATTAATTTATATACAAAGTTCCTAAATAGACAAAAAATTGTTCTGCTGTTCTAATAATAACATAATATACGAGTAAAACAAAAAAAACTTTCAAACATAAATATACCTGAGGAGTATGATAAGAATTCTCTCAGGATATTGTACACCTGTTTCCCCGATAAAAAGATCTTGTTAATGAGCTGGACTGTAAAGTTATGGGTTTTAACATAACTGACAAATATACTCTTTATTATATCTTACTTAAATTTATAAATATCAAAAGGTGTAATGCATTTCAGGAGGGAAACATCAATTATCCGTTACCTTGTCACCTTAAATATCTTAGGAAGGGAGGAATATTATTTCTCAATTTAATTTATTAGAACCATTGTCTTATCTTTGGTCCTGCCGAACGGTTATCGGTGATTCCCAAAGAAAACCAAAGAGAAAAGGTATAACAACGAGGTGAAAAAGGAGGCGAAGGAGGAAGTCTGGGACAGATAAGGCTCGTCTGCTAGAGAAAACGAATTTTTAATAAAGGATTTTTCAAGCATCGCGGTCCGGACAATAAAGCATTATCTACACAAAAATAACAATGTTAAAACAAAAGCGCCCCGGGAAGTTTTAATCGAATTTTAATGAGGGTCACGATTCCGAAATAATTCCGAGTCGCTCGGGTATGTGTGGATGCGGCTTAATGCTTGTTTTTCCCTGGCCCATTTATTGCTTCCTGAATGTATTTGTTCTTTTTTGCGTTTCATTTTTGGTTAGGTAGCTAAAATGTAGACGTTCTTTCCGAATAGAGGTTATTTCATTCTGTTCGAATTTTGTTATGTCCTGTAGCATAATATTAATCTGTTAATATTTTTTACTGAATATAAAAGGTTTTCAAACATGTCATCAATTTTTATGTATAAAAATAGAGACGGCACTATTCATTTTATTAGTTTAATTCTATTTAATGCACCTTAATTTGTATATTTTTAAACCGTTTTAAAGTTTTTTTTGCTGTCTACTTTCATATTATTTGGTCTAGTCAGCTAAAGGGTTAAATTGCTGTTGCTTTATTTAAAGAAAATTTATTTATTTTGTTCCCGATTTATAGTAACTTTAACTAATACAGCACAATAAAATATTATTTTTTCTTATTTAGCTAATAAAATATTTCCTTTTGAGGTATTTCAGAAATTACATTTCTTGTTCAGAAATAGATATTATCTGACAAACGAATCTAAAACAGCGGAAGGAATTCGGGCAAAAAAAGTCGATGTTGTCACGTTTAATTATAGAAAAGCAAAGTTGCTCGATATTACCTATAAATTGAATATATTTTAGTTCATTTCAGCATATATA
>NW_022147273.1:43866-62395 GCF_002938485.1 Sitophilus oryzae | reverse complement strand
AATAATTAAAGAATTGAATTGAATAAATATATGTACAGGGTGTCCCACTAAGAATAGCTCTCGGCTGTATCTCAGAAAGTATTAGCCGTAGGGTCTGCGGAAAAAAATACTTACAACTAAAGAGGCTATGAGAAATTGCTGGAAATTATTTTCAAGTTTGTAGAACGACCGCTAGGGGGCACAACTGCAACAAAAAATAGGAAATTGGAGTTTTTACACCATTTTGCCTAGATAAGGTGTACTATAAGTAATAACTTCATAATCTTCAGAAAATTTTGAATATTTTTTGTTAGAACCATTTTTCCCTATCTACCAAAATAAAGTGGTGGGGGAAGGTTAGATCTGTTTTTATTTACATATTAATATCTATAGACTGGATGATCGGAATACAACAAGCGAAGGCTCGTTTAAAAGAGCGTTTCTTACTCTATATTGTACCACATAAACAATAATAATAAGCTTTTGAACGTAGACGCTAGGGGGCGTTGTCTTACAATTTAACAAACATTGTGCGTTTTTTCAAAAAAAATAAATGCAATAGTATATGTAATTTTAACTGATAGTAAAGAGTAGTAAAAGCTTAAAAAGTCAGCGAAAACCGCATCTTGATATCTTCTTTCAAACCGAAGATATTAGCAAAACTATAATAAATACCAAAAAATAAGTCCTTAATTACCTTATTTTTACAACACGCTATCAGTAGCCCCCTTGATTATGCCCATTCCAACAAAAAAATAGGATAGAAACAGTTAGTTAGTAGGTAATAATTAAGATATTAATAACAGTGAACAAGAAACGATGATTCAGTGAAGTCATGGTAGGCTTTGGAAAAAAGTTGCTTTTCACGTAATAGTATAAACGTCAAATTGTTATTAGATCAACATTTTGATAGTCTTAGTAGCGTTTTTTTATCTGTTAATTGCTTTTTCAAAATGCCAACAACTTCAACTACTTTAAATAATGAAGATATTTTGAAAAAAGCAATTAAAAGATAAAAAACGCGGCTAAGACGATCAAAATGTTGATCTAATAACAGTTTGACGTTTATTATTACGTGAAAAGAAACTTTTTTCCAAAGCCTACCATGACTTCACCGAATCATCGTTTCTTGTTCACTGTTACTAATATCTTAGTTATTACATATTAATACATCTGGTATTATGGTATTCTGGTATTTCGTCGATTTTAAAATAAAATAACTGTTTCTATCTTATTTTTTTGTTGAAATGGGCATAATCAAGGGGGCTACTGATAGCGTGTTGTAAAAATAAGGTAATTAAGGACTTATTTTTTGGTATTTATTATAATTTTGCTAATATCTTCGGTTTGAAAGAAGATATCAAGATGCGGTTTTCGCTGACTTTTTAAGCTTTTACTACTCTTTACTATCAGCTAAAATTACATATACTCTCGTATTTATTCTTTTTTGAAAAAACGCGCTATGTTTGTTAAATTGTAAAAAAGCGCGCCCTAGCGTCTACGTTCAAACCTTATTATTATTATTTTACGGCATAATATAGGGCAAGAAACGCTCTTTTAAACGAGCCCTGGTTTGTTGGATTCTGATCATCCAGTCCGGAGTTATTAACATTTATATAAAGATAGATCTAACCTTCCCCACCACTTTATTTTTTAGCAGATAGGGGAAAATGGTCTAACAAAGAAAATCCAAAATTTACTGAATATTATGAGGCTATTATTTATAGCACCCATTATCTAGGCAAAATTCTGTAAAAATTCTATTTTCTTATTTTCAATAGCAGTTGCGCCTCCTAGCGGCCGTATTACAAACTTGAAAATAATTTCCAGCAATTTCTCATAGCCCCTTTAGTTATAAATATTTTTTTCCGTAAGCCCTACGGCTAATGCTTTCCGAGATACAGCGGAGAGCTATTCTTGGTGGGACACCCGGTACATATTTTCGGTAATCTTTTATAGATATTAATATATTATTATTTCCGTTATGTATATTGTAAATTTTTAGCGTATTATTGATTTTGTACGATTTTTTCAATTCTTTTTATGGTATTTTAAAATTTTCTGACTTTGTTTATTATACAGGGAGGTCCGAACTGTATTCCGGAAACTTCGGCAGCATATTCTGCATATAAAAATGAGTAAAAAGGTTCGTATAAATGTATGTCCTAAAATGCTTAGTTTCGGAGATACAAAGTATAGATGTTTTATTTTATTTTGATATTTTCCAAAAAAAAAAGTTGACTCCTACTTGTAGAGGGCGCCACTTACATATTTTTTAATTGCTTTGAATAGTAATAACTTTTCGTCCGTATCTATATTAAACTACTGAGTAATAAATATACATTTTTGACGTTTTTTACGTAAAAAAGGTCTTTTGGTAAAAATCGCTCCGAGTAATGGTTCTCGAGATATTTGATATCAAAATTATCAATACCTGTCATCATTGACATAAATTACACATGTTGCTTAAATAGTTATTAGACTGAAATTATAAATTTGAAATGTTTTTGTGTACTTAAAACACATGTAAGTGGCGTCCCCTACAAATAGGAGTCATATTGACATCAAAATCAAATTTCTCATGTCAAGAAACTGCCATACACCAATTTTCATCCAAATATTGACGTTACTTCTAAAACTATTTGGAAAAAATTGAAATAAATGAAATTTCTACACCCTGTATCACAAAAACTAAGCATTTTCGGTCATACAGTTATAGGAACTTTTTTACTTATTTTTGTCCACAGAATATGCTGCCGAAGTTTCCAGAATACAGTTCGGACCACCCTGTATATGAAAATTGTAATCGTATTTTAATGTTTATATACAAAAAAAATGGAATCGTTGGTAAAGAACATCCAGTAATAATTTAATTATTTCTTAAAAAAACTATACAAAGAAAATAATAAAAAAATTGAAAATGGTGTAACTATATTGTTAGAATGACTTGACAGAAAATTTAAAATCTGTTATTATTAAAAAGTTATTTTGAAAATATGTTTTTTACTTTGTAAAAAAAGCAACAGTACCTAATTCCTACCTGTTTCTTAGATAAAACGAAACGATTTTAATCATATCCCAGTCTTATACCCGTAATATGTCGTTACAGTCTACAAAAGGGAGCCCATTAAGCTGGCCGGTATTTAAATTTAAATTCCCGTTAGCGTTCTATTATATATCCGAGGCTTTTGCTGCATGTACTAAACTGTAGCCGTTCCCGAGGCAACGTTTTAGTTTTAAAATATCGTACGGGCAAATTTAATAAAAATACCTTATCTCGACAAAGTTTTGCTGGGAATTAGGATGAGAGCTACGAGATAGTGATGGGTTGTTATTTAACTATCTGTTATTTTATAACAATTATTTATAAATAACATAACGCAACCGTTACTACTTTTAAAAAATAACAGATATAAAATAACGACACGTGGAGATCGGCCGCTCGTGAAAGGAAAAACGAAGTCGGCGCTCTGCATCACCACGAAATTCTATGCTGCTCCAAGCAATTCCAAAAAACAACTAGTATGGATGGAAAACATGTTATATCGTCAACCATCGATACAGGCGGCGAGACAACGGACAACGGAGTGGGGAAAGCGCTACGGCGAACGTAGCTGCTTCGGTCGATACCGTCAATGGTCGTGTTTACAACAGCTTAAAAATAATAGGATATAAAAGAAGCAGGTTTTTTGAAACAGTTGCGGGCATAACGCCTGGCGGTGGAGATAACAGGAGTGGGAAAGGAACGCTGCTGCATCGGTCGATTGTCGATGGAGGCTCGCAACGGGTTGGAGAAGCAGTCATTTTAGATATGTTGTTTTCAACCTGTTACAAGCATAACAGGGCGGCGGACGAGATAATAGGTGTGGGAAAGGAACGCTGCTGCATCGGTCGATTGTCGATGGAGGTTCGAAACAGGTTGGGGAATAACGCATCAGTTGTTTTAGATACATTCTGTTTCAACCTGTTACGAGCATAACGGACGGAGGTCGAGATATTATGGCGCTGTATGTTTCAGTACTTACTTATTAAGTTTCAATATTTAGGTATATATTTATTCTGAAAAATTTTTCAGAATAATATTTTAAGATTTTTAAAAATGTATACAGGGTGTTTTGAAAAATCTGGTCATTGATTAATCACGATCCTGCTTAAAGCCCTTGACGTAAAAAGCTGATTTTTGGAAAACGGATTGACTTTAGTGTGTAGAGGTTCGATAAGAAGGGATTTTTCGAAACTCGAATTCTAAGGGAGTGAAACTACTCTGAAATATTAGAATATTTTTTATTTAAAAACCGGTGAGTTTTTCGGAAAAACTCTTAAAACACGTATATTTTAATATGTTGTTTTACATATTTTAAGATTTTTAAAAATATATACAGGGTGTTTCATAAAATATGACCATTGAGTAATCACTATTCTGCTTAAACTGCTGGACGTTTAAAGCTGATTTTTTGCAAACGGATTGACTGTGGGGTTGAGGATCGATAAGGAGGGGTTTCTCGAATCTCAAATTCCAACAGGGTGAAACGCCCCTCAAATATTACAATATTTGTTATTTAAAAACGGTTAGTCTTTCGGGAAAACGCCTGGACACGCATAATTTATTTTGTTTTTTTACATATTTTGAAATTTTTAAAAAATCATACAGGGTGTTCCAAAAAGTTGAGTAATTGATTAACCACGATTCTGCTTAAACTGCTCGACGTTAGAAAGCTTATTTTTGGCAAATGTGAGAAAAATTTTATCCAGTTTGTATGTTAATGGAAATTCTTGTTTTTTGCTTTATCATCACCATTAGAAATTATTAATTCGACGCGAACGAAGTCGCGGGTACACGCTAGTTTAAGTGTAAAATTAATTCGAACTCTAGTGTGTAGTTGGTTTACTTATGAAGAATATACTACACATTTTCTCATATTGCTATTTTTTGACCGCAAATGGTAAAATCATAACTAAGAGCTTCTCGCCCGTCGAGTGAGATGCACCCTGTACACTGCTACGCAATTCAGGATCTACGCGGATCGAGGGGCAGGGCGTAGGTATATACTATAGACGAGTGGCCGAATTTTGGCTTTTTTTATATCGCAATGTGTAAACAGCGCTTATTTGTAAATAACCACCGTTTTTAGAGAGGTATTTTAGATAACAATCGATATTTAGAAATGTTTTGACACCCTGGAAATACTACCACCGAGCACGTCATTGTTGCAACTTGCAACTGCGTTAATACGCCTGGCGATGACCGTCTCATACTCTTTCTTATATTTAGCAGTAAAATAAAGAAACCTGTTATTTTTAAGCTGTTATTTTAAGCTGTTTTTTATAAATAACTATAACAGTTTCAACTGTTATCTAAAAATAACAGTTTTGCCCATCACTACTACGAGAAAACTCTGTCTTGCTTCGCCAACTATTTCAATGCGATCAAGTGAAATTTTAAGCCAGCTACTTATTCCCGGAGAATTTATTGACCAGATCTGGGGAAGTTTCCATTACTATGTTAATTGTTTCTTACTTTCGAATAAGGAATTGAACTAAGCATAAAGTACTGTATGCAATTTGCTTAGGTTGGGATAAATTTGTTTTAGTTTTTGTAGCTTTTGAACAACTTTCTAATAATTATTAGTGTTTATTGCAAAGAAAACTATTTAAAGTATTTTTTAACTATCTAGGATGGTTCGCCCTTGGTTCGCCAGTGCATAATTTGTAAAAAGGTGGACTATCCTAACCCGGAATTGATATTTCGACGGTAAGTGTCATTACGTTTTTTTATCTTTAGACATGCTTACAGTAGCATATCTAGATACTTTTAGTTATGAGTAGATTATGACAAAAATACGTATATTTTCTTATTTGTTGGCGCTTTCGATTGTGAAATTAGAGTTACCCTCAGTGCCGGACTTAGGCCTAGGCCAACTAGGCCCGGGCCTGGGGCGGTAGATTTTTAGGGGCGGCAAATTTTGAGCATACCAAAATATTAATTTTTTTTTTAACTTTTATTTGTTCATAAAATATTTCGAATATAGCCTTAGCCAATTACATTTATTTATTTACTTAACTATTATTATTGTTTAAATATATAATTCGCTTGGGTTATTTTTTACTGCATTGTGCCATTGCATCTAGTTAATAAATACATTGATACCTCGAATATAAAAAAATAAATTCAAAAACATTAAAAAATTTATCAAAAACACGTTGGTCTGCACGAAATGAACCTTGCCGATTGGCAAGCTTCATTTCAAGACAAAGATAGTGATTACTATCAACGTGGATTTTGGATAGTGATTACTATCTTTGTCTTCCAATGAAATAAAATCCACGTTGAAGTTAATTTCTGAAGACGATACCGAAAAGCCTAAAACCCGATTATATGCTTCTAGTCTCCTTAAACAATTCAAAAGCCTAGAAATGGGTTTTATGGCGGTATTTTGAACGTTTTAAATATATTAGATGCGGTTAAAAAGCTTAAAATGGTAGATATTGATCTACAACTTGCTGCAGATTTATATAGCTCATTGGAAAAATATTTTTCTGAAATTAGAAATCTAGCCTATAATAGACAATAAGCAAAAATAAAATTTTAAGTATTTTCTGATGAGTATAGTCTGTCGAACGATAAGATCCTTGACAGATGTGTCTGACATTTTAACTTCAAAGTAGTTTATTTTATTTTACAAAGAAATAAGTTGGTACAATTGGAACGCATAGCAGGAAATTAATATATTTAAAATTTGAGTGACAGGCGATTACTTCAAAATATTGTGAAAAAAATTGTATAATACTGAAAAAAATCTAATCGAGTTATTTTATTACAAAAAACGGTATATGTTAATACAAAACAAACAAGAACAAAACACCGCATACTAAAAAATATAGAAAATAACTATTTCTTACTTTCAAGCTTCCCTCATTTATTATTATATTTATCAATATAACTTTGTACAAATACAAATTTGTAATATTCCACAGGAATAATTAAAACAACCTAAATAAAATAAACTATTTTATTAATAATAACACTTACCGAATTTTATACTTTAAAGATTGATTAATTAACTTTAATCTTAATTTTTTAAACCAGTACCTACCTATTGACACTATTTTTCTGCAGTACTAAAATCCATTACATACCTATCGTGTGATGTCGATATTTTACAGTTACTCCAGTTTTTAGTATATGTTTAGTACGATCCTATACGAGATGCACTTACCTATGACGAGATGGTATATATATATATATATATATATATATATATATATATATATATATATATATATATATATATATATATATATATATATATATATATATATATATATATATATATATATATATATATATATATATATATATATATATATATATATATATATATATATATATATATATATATATATATATATATATATATATATATATATATATATATATATATATATATATATATATATATATATATATATATATATATATATATATATATATATATATAAACTTTATCGATGGTAACTTCATTGGTGTATAAGACTTTCTGCCTGGGCAGCGAGAATTAACTATAAACTGTGCTCTGGGTCTACAGTTAATTTCCCCTTGATTTTTCCTCCACTTAACTTCAAAAGATACAAAATACACGTAATAACACGAATCAAAACGCATCATCTTCCAAAACGCAGAGTATTTGACATAAGTTGGCACAAAATTAAAACCTATAATTTGGCAAGACTTTGACAAGCCTCAAAAATCTAAAGGCGAGTTCATATGCATCGGCGTCCGTTTCAAAAAAAAATGAGGACATACATTTACATGAATGTTTTTACTTATTTTAATCTGCGGAATATGGTGCCGAAGTTTCAGGAATACAGTTCGGACCACCCTGTATATTCCTGAAATATTATCTTAATATATACTTTAGGTTTGCACTTACACAAAATTCTTAAATTTTTGTTATAGGAGCTACAGATGCCCAACGCACTATTGCCGGACCCGGAAGATTGGTAGTTTTATTCACCTGCACAAGTTTCTGTTCATTGAAACATTGATTATTTTCGAGTAAATAAGCAGATATAATCTATTTTTTTTATTCTAGGAGCTACAGATGCCCAACACACTATTGCCGGACCCAGAAGATTGGTAGTTTTATTCACCTGGAAGAGTTTCTATTGATTGAAATATGGATGATTTTCGAGTAAATAAGTAGATTTATCGAAAGCAGCTTAATCACCAGCGTAGAATATTAAATCAACCTACCAGAAATGCAGCGAACGTATAAACAATTATCGTTAGCAGCTTCAAAGTAACAAAGTGAAACGTTGAGTGGTTTTACTCTACGGGGAATTTATTGACCAAAACTAATAGACCAGTGTTTACAAGATCAAATTTGATTATCAAAATATAAGTCATTTACGGCGTAGAAAGCCTTGTCTAGTAAATAAGATTTCAATGCTTTGCAAAATGAAGAAAATGATGTTATGGATTTGATTTCAAATGGCAGGCGAATGTGCATTTTTTTCGAGTTGTATAATATTGAACTTTTAACTCAACTCTGAGCGTGGGGTAGGTAGATAAAGATCATGCTCCGCGTTCCTGAGTGGATAAGTGTGAGACGGGCTTCCTTGAGAAGCTGATACATGCTTACGTATTAGGCAAACGGATTCAAATATAAATAAGAAAGTAAAAAAATAAAGTAAAAAAGTAAAAGTAAAGTAAAAAAGTAAAAGTTAATATATTTAATTTTTAAAAAAAGTCCTAGCAATGAATTCTGCTGTTTAGTCCCAGTGAATATCGAACAGCTCTCTTCTGGAGCTTGAAAATGCGGTCAAATTGAACAGAATGGTACCCCAGAATTAAAGAAAGAATGTTTCTTTTATCGAGATCTACCTGGACACTTAAAGGTTGATTCTCACTATACCTTCCGTTTGCATTCCATATCCATTCCATATCCGTTCCGTATTTCTATTGTATCGACGCTGTATGTAAGCTTCCGTTCCGTATCAGTTCCATACATTTTATTGTATACTTTATATCATTACGAAAGTTTTATTTTAAAAATTTGTATCTTTTGAAAAATGTAATAGATTTAATTAGGAGGTGAAGGAATGAATAAATATCAGCAAAATTTAAACAGAGCTGGTACAAATGTAAGAACTTGACAACGCTGCTTCTGATCAGGGGTGGATGTGGAAGTGGCAAACGGCCCGGGAAAAACAGGCAACCGGCCCAAATCCACAAAAACAAAATGACCATAACAAAGGGAAACATATTTTATTTGTTAATATATAAGTAAGGGTGTTTTTCGCTCGTGCGAATAAGCTCTTTTGTCTCCGTTTTCTTTTAAATTTAAATTGTATTGATCAAAATTTTCGTAAAGACCAATATGGTCGGACTGTCGGACGTAGAGCCAGTGAGACAGAAGTTTAATCATCTGCTGATGCCGCTAACATGGTTAGCGAAACGCGCGTCCAGTATAAAAGTAAAAGCGTTTTGGTGTATTGTGATGATTTAGTGTTTTATTTTGCTGTTATGATCTGAATTCATACTACAAAATGGCTCAGTTTTAGAGGGTTCTACTAATTTATTTCCATTATCGATAACGGTAATTTGATCTTGAATAGGTTACGATTTTGAGTCACGATTTTGAACCAATCCTCTGTGAAATACATTACTTTTAGCTTTTCGGGTATATACTTTCTTACACATAGTAGAAAGAAATTGTCTCTTTTCTGCTACAGCAGCAGCCTACTCGTGTACGCGTTTTTTAACTGAATGAACCGCGGTCGCCATTAAAACTGCAGCATTTTTTAGGTTATTAAGTATATAGTTCTTATAACGAAACTTTTCCTCTATAGTTTTCTACATTTGGTATCTTGTATGATAATGCCATGACTCAAACGAAAAAAACCTAAGCAATACCTAGGCAGTAGATATAAATGTGTTGTGATTGTAATGCTATGTTACAGTCCATAATAAGAATATTTGGATTTTCGAGACATATTAATATTTTATTATCTAATCTAGTTTAAACTTTATTTAACTCTTCTCTGCTGTCTCAGTAATTTTTAGTAAATTCATTTTAGCAACATTTTAAACATCAATTTAGACTTGGCTTTTAGATCTCAGACCGAGCATTTTCTTTGAAATTTTTCTGTATATTTTAGAAAACTTTTTAGAACTTCCTGTTCACCGCAAATTCTCCCACGGTGTAGTTTCTTAATCTCTGATATTACGGCACTAAAAGAGATGCAAATACCGAAAAATTGAGGTGGTTCAAAATTTTGAAAAATAAATCTATTTTTTTTAAATTTCTAAACTTTAATAACTCAATTGGACTTATTTGAAATTCGATAAAGAGAATATGTTATGTTTATTTTATTGATATCTACCACCCCTGAAAATATTTGCACTTATAGACTCACCTTGTATAATCAAAATTTTCAAACTGAACAAACAACAGATGGTTATTAAAATTATAAGTATCCCGGAGAAAGACATTTTACAATAGTTATTTTACAAATTGGTGTTTATGTTTAAAAGCAACTGACGATTATACTGATGCAAATTGATTAGTTAGTTATGGATCACTAAGGATCTTAGGTCACTTTAGTTGGAAGATTAACCATTTAATTTTTGCTAATCCAATCTTTTTTGAGCTCTGATCTGGCCCGGCCCACCGGCCCATCTTTCCACCGGGAATTTTCCCGTTTTCCCATATGGCCCATCCACCCCTGCTTCCGATACGCTTCAGTCCGTCCGCCAAAAAAATGTAAGGAAGGAAAGGATATGGAACAGAAGGGAAACGGAATGGATAGTGTGCATTGTCCTATTAGAGGTCCTATTCAATTACATGATATAATATTTTATGTAAACGGAAGGGAGTTGATATGGAAGGTATATTGAGAATCAACCTTAAAACGGACATTAGCAGGAAACTGCAGGTCGCACAACGCTGAATGGAACGAAATATGCTGGGAATAACCTATAAAGACCATTAAAGAATAGAGTGGATACGATAAAAGATTTAGATAATAGATGTCATCCACAGAATCAAATCCCTCAAGTGGCAATGGGCAAGGAGGACGGACAACAGATGGATCACAAAAATTACAGCATGGTACCCACGAGGAATTAAGGGACAAAAGAAGAGCAAACCATGATATAAGAAAATTAGCAGGAGTAACTTGGACCCGCATAATAGACTACAATGATCCAAATACAAAGAGAGTTTCTAAATATGTGAGGGAGCCATAATTGGAAATGGTCGAATAAGCTGAAAATGATGATGATTATGATGATATTAATTTTGTGTTAACAGTGATTTTTGTGTCCTGATTTTGCATAATATATTAACTAATTGTTTCTTTCCACTTTGATACTTGATAGAAGTTAATTAATCAAATTAATTAATGCAATTACATCAAACTATTTGTCATCGTAAAAATTATAATTAATTATTTTAATTAAATGAATCTTTATATAATATAATTATTTGGGTATGTAGTTCGGAATTGTATAGAAACCATTTAATAATCTAACTAATTATTTATCGGGCTTTGAAAATACAACAGTCTGATGATAGATTATGCTATTGAATATTCCATTCAAACTTCATTATTTTTCTTGGATATACAGCGTGAGCCTTAAACAAGTGCTAATATTTTCAGTGCTGATGGTAGATCTCGATAAAAGAAACATATTTTCTCTTTGCCGTTTTTTAAATAAGTCCAAAATTACCGAGTTATTTTACTTCAATCATCTTTCCATTTTTCCAAATGATCGATTAAATTTCCAAAATATCCCAAAAAAAAATGCTTTTTGCTTAAATTTTGAGAATGAAAATCTTTTCTGGGTTTTCTTTCTGGAAAGTTTAATCTACTATCTATGTTGCCATATTATCAGGAAATTATGTTTTTTAATTAAAAACTAAAAAAAAAAATGTGTGTGCACTATGTGCGCATATTTGAAGTGAAGCTTCTTACTAACAGCCTTGTATATATATTTTTAAAGTAGATCAACCTAAGACGTTTATGGACTAAGACTACTAGATGGCAGGACCGGTTTCCCTACAGAAAAATATTTTTTGTTACTCTGAATTTTGAAGCTACCAATAAAAACAGAGAAAATAAAAATCGATAATTTTCGGACTGTGCCAATTGGTTACTAATCGACCAGATACTTTTTGTCTATTAGATATGCTATAAAAGCTGGTAATTATACAATTCGACCATTGTAAATACCTGACAAATTCCGCAAGGCCGACGAGGCCGATGCTTTTCACTGATAAGAAAAAAAATGTTTGTTTAGATAATTTTCGAGATATTTTCACATTTTTAAAGTATTCTATATTCTTTGTCCGCTTGATCTATTATACTGGTCGCACGTATCGAAGTTCTGTTTCTTCTAGTTTTAAAAAATGTTCTTATTTCTTTATAGTTGTTGGGGTTGTAATGTAAAATTAGATTAATTTTATGAAGTTTAATTATAATGTTTAGCAAAATAAAAACACTAAATTGTAACGTTATGTTTTCTTTTGTATTTAAGTAAAACACAATATTATTCCCGAAGTTATAAACTTCTTATTTATTTAACATGCAGCTCTGTGAGTCCGCCATGTTCATTACTTTACAACAACTGACTGCCATAGATTATATATAAAAGCTATTTCGTAATTACATAAAGTATCTGTGGTTGCCGACCCCACATCCCTTTTCTTTAAATTAAACTTAACATGCTTTTTAAATAAACAACCTAGTAACATTTAAAAATAAACAAACTGTCTACAAATTCAGTTTATGAGGTTTCTTTACTAAACGACCTGATCTCGTTTTTTCTGGATTTAAATATTTAAGCTCATAGTCTGAGTTTGTATCTGATACAGAACTATTACTATCAGAATTATCAAGATCTAGTTCGTTTTCACTCATAACATCACTTCTATCTCCCGACATCTCATTTCGTGTCTCTACACTCTTATCATCCTCACTTTCCGTTGTATTTACATTAGTCTCCTCCTGAACATTATAATTACTACCTTCACCCCTATTATTTAAGTCACAATCTGGTTCTAACTCTATAAAGTATTGAATATTATTTTGTACAAATGGTTTTATAGATGTAGTAGGTCTAACAGGTATTACAGATTTTCCTTTATCTACAGGCTTAATAAACCTCCGATTTCTTAACAAGACTGAACCATTAGTAAGTTGAACTCTATACATTCTATTCCTAACTTTTTCTAAAACTAAAGCTGGAGACCAACTAGAATTAGGTTGAACCTGTACATACACATGTGAACCAACTTCAAGAGGTTTTAAATTAAAGACACCTTTTTTATTATAATACTTTTGTTGGTTAACCTGAGTATCTTGTAAAGATGTATTGTATTTATTTGTATCAATTAACTTAGGTTTAAGGCTTGCCTCTGTACTGGGAATAATACATCTGAGTTTTCTGGACATTAGAATTTGAGCTGGAGAATAAGCTCCATGAATTTGCATATTACGATATAAAAGAAGAGCTAAATAAATATCTTTTTTATCTTCAAATACTTTTTTGAAAATGTTTTTTGCAGTTTGTACATTGCGCTCTGCCATACCATTCGATTGAGCATATCTCGGAGAACTAATGACATGATCAAATTCCCATTCCTGAGAAAAAGCCTGAAACAAATCTGAAGAAAATTGTGGTCCTCCATCTGTCACAACCGTTAGAGGAATACCATGCCTGGCAAAGACAGATTTTAATATTTTAACCGTAGTATAGCTAGTAGAGCAATTTTCTAATTTTTCTACTTCAATGTATTTTGAATAATAATCAATAATAAGTAAATACTTTTGTCCATGCAGTTCAAATATATCGCATCCTACTTTATTCCACGGAATTTCCGGAATTTTATGATTAATTAATGGTTCTGACATTTGAGACCTGGCATACTTTAAACAAAGATGACATTGAGAAATTGTTTGTCTAATTTCATTACACATAGTTGGCCAAAATATAGATTCTTGTGCCAATTTAATACATTTATTAATTCCCATATGATTATAATGAACCCTTTCAAGCATTTCTTTTCTCATAGACTGAGGAATAACTAGTGATTGTCCTTTAAAAATAAGATCACCCTGTACAGACAAATCACTCTGAAATTTTCTGTAAATTTTCACACTATTTGGTACTTTTTTAAAATTATTTGGCCACCCTTCTAAAATAACTTGTTTTAGCACTTGTAATTCTTTATCAGTTTTTGTTTTTTCAATAATTTCATTTAATTTTCTATCCGTGACATTAATTTGTGATTCTATAAGACATACTTGTGCATTAATTTCGTCATCAATTTCATCATCACACATTTCACCTACACACGCTCTAGACAAGGCATCAGCAATTAAAAGATCCTTCCCTGGCTTATATTTTAATTTAATATCAAACTTTTGTACTTGCAAAAGCATTCTTTGTAGTCTAGCAGGACATTTATTTAAAGGTTTCTTAAAAATTGAAAGCAATGGTAAGTGATCAGTTTCTACAGTTATAGTTTTCCCAAAAATATACTGATAAAATCTATTTAACCCGAATGTTATAGCTAAAAGCTCTTTTTCAATTTGAGCGTACCGTGTCTGAGTTTCAGTCATTGACCTAGAAGCATACGCACAAGGAAGATGGTTTTGCATTAACACTGCACCGAGACCATCTTTTGACGCATCTACTGACAATACTGTTTCGCAATTGACATCGTAAAATTGAAGAACTGGTTTATTTATTAAAGTATTTTTTAAATTCTCAAAAGCTTTATCATGCTCCGGTTGCCATAGAAATTCAACATCTTTTTTAAGTAAGTTACGCAAAACTGAAGTAGCACTTGAAAAATTGTTAATGAATTTACTTACATAAGTGATCATACCTAACAGTCTTTGTAGTTCCTGTTTATTTTGTGGTTTAGGTATTTGTGTAATTGCATTTATCTTTGAATTTTCAGGACTGATACCTGCACCCGATATAACATGACCCATATAATTAATTTCATTCACACCAAACCTACATTTATGTAAATTAAATCGAACATTAGTTTCTTTAGCAATTTGTAGTACCTTTTTCAAGCGTTCATCATGTTCCGATTTAGTTTTACCCCAGATAAGAATATCATCAATGTATACATCAACACCTTCTAAATTAAATATTTGTTTAAATCTGGACTGAAAAACTTCTGGTGCAGATTTTATGCCATAAGGTAGTCTAAGGAACCTATACCTCCCGAAAGGAGTGCCAAATGTACAAAGATCAGCACTAGCGTCATCTAGTAGTATACTATAAAAACCCTGAGTTGCATCAAGCGTGCTGAAAATTGTAGAACCTGCTAATTTACTTGTAATTTCCTCTAAGGTAGGTATGTGACAGTATTCCCTTTTGATTACTTTATTTAGATCTAATGGATCAAGACAAATCCTTAATTTTTTATCTGGCTTTCTCACAAGAACGAGAGCATTGACCCAGTCAGTAGGTTTCTGAACTCTTTCAATTATTTTTGATTTTTCAAGTTCCGCTAAACTTTGTTTCAGATCATCCATTAAAGGTAATGCCACTTTTCTTGTTGGATGCACCACCGGTTTGGCATTTTTGTCAATTTCAATATGGTAAGGCTCATTTATGCAACCTATACCCTCAAATAGCTCGCTAAATTCATTTATTAAGGAATTATACTGACAATTTTTTGTTAGAGAATCTATTCTTTTAATTAAATTTAGTTCCAGACTAGAATCTAACCCTAAAATAGCTTGAGTATTTGAATCAACTATATAAAACTCTAAATTAAAGGTTTTATCATCCTTTTTACAAGGAATGTAGCATTTACCAACAATTTTCAAATTATTACCTGTATATGAAGTTAATGTTACCTGTGTTTGTCTTAAATTACTTTTTATACCCAAACTGTTGTATAGTTTTAACGGTAATATGTTTGCCTGTGCTCCTGTGTCAATCTTTAATTTAATTTCTTTTTTGTTTATTTCCAGTACAGAGAACCATCTATTATTATTAATTTCATTTACTTCTACAGATCCTATAAAAAGAAAATTATCATTAATTTTATTTACAACATTAATTTGTTCTGTGTTTTGAATTTCATTCACTTTATTGTTTTTGTTACTTTGCTTCTTTTTCCTGCACATATTAGAAAAATGGTTCTTAATTTTACAGAAATTGCACTCTCTTCCAAATGCCGGACACTTGTTGATTTCATGGGATCGTCCACACTTTGTACATGAATTTATTGTCTTCTTTGGTACACCACTTTGTCCCATTTGGTTATTTTTCTTATGAATTGTTCCTGTTCTGCCCCTTTGTAATGCATCAATTTTCACTTGACTCATGTTTTCGCTTCTTTCTTTCGACATTAACAGGATGTTACACTTTTCCAATTGCTTTATCGAGGCTCAAGCCGTCGTCTTCTTGCAAGAAGTTTCTCCCTGATTGACGGATTATTTATGCCAGTAATCAGCACTGTTTTTGTCAGCTCTTCCTGTAGGCTTCCCCAACTTGCATCTGATGGCTTATTTTCTTTTTATTTCAGTTACAAACTGATCCAAGGTTTCAAGTCTTTCTGTTTATATGAAAACAGTTTAAATCTTTCATATGTTAAATTTTCCTTTGGCAGAAAAAAATGTGATTCAAATTTGTCTAACAGAATTTTTAATTTATTCTTCTGGTCTTCTTCAAAGGTAAAAGTTGTGAAGACTTTGAACCCACCTTCTCCTATATAATGTAAAACCTGGGCACACTGTATAGATTCATCTTTTTTATTAATTTCGCTGGCTACCAGATAGTTTTCGAATCTAGACCTCCATATTTTCCAATTGTCGGCCACATTTCCCTCCAACTGCATAGGAGCCACGCCTCGGCTATCACCCATTTTAATTTCTGAATTTCGCAGGTTAATTTGAAGTTACCACAACTGCGCCATGTAACGTTATGTTTTCTTTTGTATTTAAGTAAAACACAATATTATTCCCGAAGTTATAAACTTCTTATTTATTTAACATGCAGCTCTGTGAGTCCGCCATGTTCATTACTTTTCAACAACTCACTCCCATCGATTATATATAAAAGCTATTTCGTAATTACATAAAGTATCTGTGGTTGCCTACCCCACAGAGTGCGCAAATGTAAGTTGGATTGAATATTAAATAAAAAGTTGTTAAGTATGGCAATTCTGATAAAAATATAAAATCCATATGGCGCTTTATTTGAATAATTGTCTAATCCATTGTATTTATTGTAAGGGACTTAGCCGTCGTAGAACAAAAAGGAAATACGAGAAGAATTGATATCGTCTCAAAAATACTTAATTATTTATCTTAAAATAGAAGGAGACAGAGTACCTTGAGCATGGTGCTGCATAGTTATAGTTCATATCAAATAAACGTTGACGTGATTAAGCTTGACCGGCACAGCGTTGCCCACTTTTACAAATTTTCTTTTAATCAAAATATTTTAGGAAACAAAAATAAATTAATTATAATTATATAAACAGTTATTATTTACATCAACTAAATTCAGCTCCCTAAAAGCACTTTATTTTTTACGGCTATTAAACTATCTTCTACACTTCGCACTAAAAGAGGTTTTAAAACTGCATGATCTGTTAGTAAAATTATTTTAACTTACAGTATTACAACACAATTCATTTAAACCAAAAACTCGTAATACAAATCTAAAGTGTCAAAACGGATGACAGTGCCAGGAAACAAATAAATAAATATGGCAACTTGACATTTTTTGCAGCAAAGCTACCACATGAATCCTTACCGGGAAATATAAATTCCAGTTAGTCAGCCCTGTGCAGAATGTGTCTATAGTTGGCAAATGAATTTAATCGCAACTACCCACGTTGCCCCACCATCAATTCGTCCATGATCTAACCATAGTAACGGTTTTTTGACTGAGGTTTGAAGACCCGGGGATTCAAACTAATCCAAGTAAATAATGGTGTCCAAGTAAACTAAAGGTGGCAGCGATGATCTCATTGGTAAATCTTCGTTCTGTACATTCGTACTTTGTTATCATTATATACAGATTGTATTCATGATATGTGGAGGACACTAATCATGGTAGAGATGTGCTCAAGCGGTTCTACTTCAAACGGAGTACCATCGTCCATTTCAATATCCTTTTCAAAAACGAAATGTATCAAATATAATATTTTATAACTTATGTTTTGAAGTTGTTAATACTGATCGATCAAGTAGTATCTGGTTGAAATAGAAGATGATAACCATAACGCTTTCAAAAAATTATTCAAGCATGGGTATTAAAATGAATTGGATGTACTTATCACATTAAAAAACATCTGTTTTATATTTAAGCGTTTACACCTTTATATTATAAACAAAAATATAAAATATCGGAGAATTTATTTTAAACTTTTAAACAAAAAATAGAAACTTGTCATTAAATTTATAGAAATCAAAAAATGTTTTGTTCAAATCAATATATGTTTACTGATGAAGCAATGTTGTGCTCATACTGGTATACCTACAATCAAGAAAGGATATCTTGTAC
>NW_022147273.1:38055-41222 GCF_002938485.1 Sitophilus oryzae | reverse complement strand
TACACTTGTTACAGTTGTAGATTTTGTGTTACAGGCCCCAGGTGGAACTTTCTATGAAGCATAAGGGGAGTGTATGCGACGTTAGAGATTTCAGAGATGCTATGCAGGCAACAAACTCTGGAAAGGTTATAATCTTAAAAATGAGGCCAAATAATTTTTACGATTGGACTGACAGTTCGTCACAAGTAAGAATTAAAAAAACCGAACCACGAATCTTATGTTTCCGAAATGACGACAGTCTCTGTAAAACGTGGGAAATATTCCTTAACCTACAGTAAAGATATAGATAATACTATAGAGCTTTCTTTTTTGAAAATTAAAGCCGAAAAAGAAGGGATTCTTCCGCCGCCATCTCGAAATCGACCCAGGGGCATAACTAAATCAAAAAAGGAAGCCATCATCCAAAAGCTTTGTCCACTAATGGGCGAAGAAAAGAGATAATTTTCTCATCTCAATCCAATGATCTGGACGAATCATTTGAATAATAGTTTGTTAATCTGATGTTTATCTGTAATTTTATTATATGTATTAATATATTGTTTTGATACCTTTGTGTTTATTTTTTTTAGTTGTCATTCCTAATCATAAGTAATATTTTTATTATAGCATTTCTACGTAATATGCTTTAATTACACGCAGTTATTCAAAATGCCATAACTTCTTAAATTTAAACAAAATTTTAAATTAGTAGATTTTATTTGTTTCGTTAAGGTACCCTATTGGTACCCTAAAACTTAGTTTAATTAATCAATATTATCAAGAAACTAATGTAAAAAAGTGCTAAGGTACTAACGAGAAACGCATTTTCTTCAACAAAATATTATAAAAATATCAAACTATCAAAAAACCTGTTTAATAAAGTCACAAGACACTATACTTTGCAATCACATCAGTGAAAGTTAAACAAAATTTATTAAAAAAAAAACACGCTCTAAACTTTGAGGTCGTTTTTGTCGAAACTGCGATTTCTAAGGTTACTGCGTTTTTCATTATGACGGAAGTATGAGTATATGAGTAGTCTTTATCCGCTGCGCTGTAAACGACTTTTTTCGATCGGCGGGCAGCAGCACTATGTCTCGGACAGGTTGACTAGCGGCGACGGTATCGTCAGCTGTATCTCGGACAGGATTTGTGCCACGAAATCGCCCATAAGGTTAGCCCATCTTCTTATTTCCTTCAATCAACGCCTAATCCTTTTCCCGTTAAAAGCGCCATTGATTATATGATACGAACCATATGGTAGAACTTGTAACAATGTAATTTAAATTGTTTTAACATATGTTATCTATAAAATCATCCGCAAATATGTTTGATCTACTACTACTTAATGTACAACAGCCCATGTATATAAAACATGATGAGAAGATCATGCACACGACATTATAAAGCAGGATTTTCCAAATCTTACGATAAGTGTTCGTGAGAAGGTAAGTCTCTTTTCTATACCTACATATTGTACTTGAATCGATTAATTTTACGATAAGTGCCATACACTTAAAAATGTTAAAATATTAAGTTAAGTGGACCTACAGGTTCTCTGCAATAAAGATATTAATTTGATAATTATTATTTTAAAGGACTTTATTTAAAGGTAACATATTCACTTTGACGTCAGAGAAAAATTTAATCTTTGGTGTTTTATTATTTTTTTGTCATTTTTTAAACATCTAGTTCTAATTAAATAAATACAATATCGTTTTGTATTTAATATGTGATCATGCAGAGATATCGTGCTACAGTTTACCCATCATTGGCTAATGACATAACATAAATGTTTTCTTTATCAGTTATTTATATAAAGTACAGATGAAAATTTTAAATCGATATAAAATTCAAAAAATAATTCACCTATACAGGGCGAGTCTTAAATATGTCCAAATATTTTCAAGCCTGGTAGATCTCGATAAAAGTAATATATTAAAAAGAAACATATTTTCTTGACAATGTGGCAACATAGGTAGTAGATTAAATTTACAAGAAAGATAACCCAGAAACGAGCCAGTGGTTTTCAAAATTTAAGCAAAAAATATATTTTTTTAAATTTTTAAAGTACGAACTCGGTAATATTACATTTACTTGAAAAACGGTCAAAATGTCAACGGTTTTTTGTAGACGTATCTGTTTAAAAAAAACTAAAGTGTTCTCGAATAGTTGAATTTAAATATTTTAAATAATTTTTTTCGTTATTCTTTGTATTTTTTTTGCTTCCGACGACGGAAAGTGATAAACTTTCCGAAACGTTAAGCATTTTTTTGTTCGTTAGGCAAATTTGTATATCTGTAAACCTAACTGCTTACAAGTAGTTTCCGTTTGGATTAACGCAGCAGTGTTTACAAAAAATAACTATTTTATTTTGTAGATTTTCTTGCAGTGGCGAAATACCCATATAGGATTTTTTGGGAAGAGAAAATATGTTTCTTTTATCGAGATCTACAAGCCGTGAAAATATTTGCTGCAATTATTTGAGACTCACCCTGTATATGTAGATATAATATGTACTTCATAATAAATATCCAACACGCATTCAAAACCCGTCGTTCTTGTGGTACATTTTGAATATGAGCCTTTAATTCCTTATCAAGCCGCGTACACATCTGATCAAACGAACCGAATGAGCACTTTGAGCCGAATAAGCATTCAAATGTAGACGGACGCACACACTGCGCCGAACACGCTCATGTGGTGCGCCAGCCGATCCGAGAGTTGTCGGTCCATCAAAGGAAATTTGTGCTCAGCCTGGACGGGTTTTTAGTAGCCTATAAACACACACCGAACGGCCCCGTACGGCTTGGATTTTTCGCAAGACAGGCGTTTACAATTAATCAAAGAATTTTAGAGAAAGGGCCTATTTTATGGAAAGTATGAGCTGTATTTCAATAAAATTAATAAAGAAGATGCTTGGGGGGAAATTGCTGACAAAACTGAACAGGGACGTCAGCGATCGTCGACTACAATCTTCGTCCACTGTATCAACTCCGCAAACGTCTCCAAATGATTCCCATTCAAGCGTGGCAACATTCTTTCATTCTTATGATGGTGAAGATGATTACAGTTAATAAATATTTATGTTGTTTTTAGTTTTTACTATATTTAAAGGTACGTAGTTAGTAAGCAAATAAAGTTTTTCTAAACTTACCTTGATATATTCTTTTAAAAGATCAACAAGA
>NW_022147273.1:0-36459 GCF_002938485.1 Sitophilus oryzae | reverse complement strand
CCAGTTACGTATTGCTCGCTCCAGAGACCCTTTAAATCGGAGCTCCATCGAAATGTAGATGGAGCTCGAAGAGTTTCGCCCCCTAGCTCATATAGAGCCCGAGTTACGATGCTCCAAAGACCCATCTCAACTTCCTCATTAGCATACTACTTTCTATCGTTACCACTCTCCATGACGCTATCTCGTGTGTCACGGTCTTGAATTTTTACTCCCAGCGTCCGTAAAAAAGTTACACTTCAAAAATTAAATTGAGAAGCTCGTTGAAATGATTAATCATTAAATTACAAGATTTTTTATTTCCATTTAATTAATAACAGTAGTTGATTCATACATGTATATTCATTATTTTCTTAAAAATTACCTTTTGGCAATATCATAAAATATGTCTGTATTTCAAAAAAAAAAAGTCTGTGACGTAAATCTATTGAAAAGATAGGAATTTTGTTACTTTGATCTTTAATAAACCAAAAAACATGTTTATTTTTTTCATGCAACATCATAGTGATATGTACAAAAAGAAATCTAGACAAGAAAGCGACGTTGTCATTCTGTTGCTAAATAACGAATATGTAAAAAATGTATTTTTTGATTATCATTGAACGTGCATTGAACAACGGAATAAGAAGAATATATATAATATATTCTATTTATACAATAATTATACCTAAATTCCTTATAAAAACCGTGATACGATAGCAACTTGTTTCGTTTATTTCGTTCTTATCTCAAAAGAAAAATCGTTACTAAATCAATAAAGTGATTACTTATTATGTTATGTTATATCTATATATGTACAGGTAGGCGATAAGACAAACAAACAAGAGATAAAGCGTACATCCAGTTTATTATGATTCGTTTACGAAGCCTGCTTTCTATATTATCATTTTTGATATAAAAAAATTTGATATGCGATATCATATTTGTTTCAAAACTTTCGTAATTGACTTTTTTTCAAATGAAGGTTACTTAGTAATATTAATTAATTTATCTTTACTGATGTATCTGATCAAACCGTATATTTGAAATTGTTTTTACTTCCTATATCTAAAGTATATTATATTAATTTTAAAAGTCCTCACAAGGAGTGTATCCCAGAAACCCGAGTGTATGTTTATCATCCAAATCCCGATATTAAATCCCGCAAATCTTGAAAAATTTAAATGCTCAATCTAAAATTATTTGACTTTATGCTTTTCAAGTCGGAAGCTTATGGCCAACTTTGAATAGGATACGCTCTGGCTATGGAAGATGTGCGGATTGCGGATTCCCTTTATAAGTGGGGTAAAATACCTTCCACAGAATGTGATTGCGGATCCACTCACCAAACCATCCATGACATAGCTAGAGAGTGCAACCTACGCCCTTATGGTGAAGACTGGAGGGACTTTCTAGAGGCCTCTACAGCAGCTGTGAAATGGATAGGGCATCTAGATGTTAATATATGGTGTTCGTAAATACGTTTTTATGTTGTCTTTTTATCATATAGTTTTTTTATATTTGTTAATGTTTTTCACTTACATTGTAGTTTATTTTATGTCTATGTTTAGGAGTCTGGTTTTCTTGCGTGTACTTGAGCCATACGATAAATTTATACTAAGCAGAACATCAATATCTAAAATTATTTCCGTGTTTGCTGTATTTTTTTTTAAACAAGAATTGTATTTTTTACTTAGAGTAAATGTGGGTAATTCGGAATACTGTTGATAATTTGGAATCCTCACTTATTGAATTATTTATTGTATAATCTACTAGTTCAGCTTGTATGGGGTGTCCAAATATTCCATGAACATAAAACTACTACATATTTTTTGGAATCAAAATAAGTTCATTAGCCACAATTTACCTCTATACAAAAAGTGCTTCGTTTGTCCACAGAGAGCATCAAACTTTAAAAAAATAAACACATTTTCAGATATTTTAAAAACCGTTATTCCGATTTGAATGAGATTTTGGTGTCTATATTTTGTTAAGTGCTCTTTTGGCAACATTTGGCTTTTACAAAATCAACAAAAAGTACGGAAAGGGTGAAAAGTACCCCCACCCCTATATAAATATTAGTATAAATATTTTCATCTCCACCGACGGACGATTTTATTTTCGTAAAACGGTACCTTTAGTATTTACTACATTTTTTGTCTCTTGTAAAAAACGCCTCCGTGCATAATTTTTGAGAAAAAAAATATTTTTTCAAAGCTGACTTCCACAAAAATGTTTTTTGTCACATAAAGCTCTGGATATTATTATGCACTATTTTTTTTCACTCTGCCGGAAATACTGCGACCTGTAAGGCCTATTGTATTTCTTCCCTTTCTATATTTGCACCCATTCTCCTATCCCTGTGCCTCGCACCATCTTGTGCAGGTGCTTGATAGGATGGGAGCATAGTTTCTCCGGTTCTAGCCTAGCTTTCCCAAATAAAAGTGTCGCTTCCGATCCAGAGCCTCGCAGTGACATATTATATGCTCCGCTGTTTGAGGATCTTTATCGCAGAGTCTGCAGCAAAGACTTCCCTTGATACAGGTTGAGCTTGTTCACGTAACACTTGACAAGCCATGTGTCCTGTCAAGAGGCCTGTTGTAATCCGCAATTTATTCCTGCTAAGCATTAGCAGATCTTTTGCGGTTTTGGAGTTAGGTCCTTGGATAAAGCCTTGCTTGTACCTGTGCCCCTGTCTGTTTCTCCAGTGGACACATTCTGCTTTTCCCTGATCCAAAGTTTTAGTGCACTACGGGCCATATATTTGGGTATTCCCAGTACTGGCTCTGGACCAAGAATGGATGCCGATGATCCTTGCCCAGCTAGTTCATCGGCTTTTTCGTTGCCTTGGATGCCGCTGTGGCCCGGCACCCAGAATAATTTAATTCTGTTCCTTCGAGCCAGAGCTCCCAGTTCACCTAGGCATTCCCAGACGAGTCTCGACGATACCTTTGGGCTCATAAGCGCCCCAAGTGCCACCTGATTGTCTGAGCATATATGGATGAGCTTATCTGAATAAGATCTTCTATTGATTTCTCTTGCACATTGTAGAATGGATTTCTGTCTGGAATACAGTTGAGTGTTTACCCTAGCTTGCCCTTGGTCTTTCCCCAAATACTCCAGCTCCTGTTCCTTCAGCGGTCTTTGACCCGTCTGTATACCAGGTTAGTCCATCCTGAAGGAATGTTATATCTGTCCACATTCCTCGATCCATTTTGTTCACCTCGAATGGTTTGTGGTAGTGATAAAGAGGGGTCATTTGGTCCGATCTCATTTGGAATAGAGATCCTCCGATAGAATCTCTTATCTTTAAGTGTCCTGTTTCTGACCTATTTCCCGGAGACAAGACATTTTGTTGTCGATAGAGTCACATTCTTGCTTCCACCATCAACTAGATTATTAGTGCATTATTATGCACTAATAATATCTAATAGTTAACAAACTATATAATTTTATGTTAGTATTACATATTTTGACGTAAGCTTCATAAAAAGTTTAAAAAATATAATTGTTAAATTAATTAACGTTCGGGTTTAATTTTGATTAAAATTTGATTTTAATTGGTGCCCTCTAACGGACAAACGAAGCACTTTTGTATAAAGGTAAATTATGCGCAATTAACTTATTTTGACCCAAAAAATACATAGTTGTTCACCAGTACATTTCCTTGATTTTTGTGAAAGCCAAATGTTAAAACACCTAGCAAAACATAGACATCCAAAATTTCATTCAAATCGGACTAACGGTTATTAAAATAAATTTTGTCGAATGAACTTTTTTTGATTCCAAAAATTGGTAGTAGTATGTCCACGGAGTATTGGGACAGCCTGTATAGTGGACAACAGATTTTGTGGTTATTTAAATTTATAGTACAACGCAAAAATATGTGAACAATTAACTATGATATGACAAAAACTTATTTGTAGAATTTAAATCGGCAATCATTGGTTTATTTTTGATTTAAATTATCTTTGATTGGGTCTTCATTTATGTATTGATTTAAATTTTAATTTGTTAAATGCAGTTTTTCGAGATGTTAATACATATATATTTTTTTACGGATTAAAGCGTAGGTCTTTATGTTGTTAATTTGGAATAGTCCACATTATATTCATCCTGCTGCTTTTCGATTCTATGAATGTATGTAAATTTCTTCGGCAAGTACTCTAACATTACTACTTAACATATAAGGTGTAAGATTTGTCATAATCAGGTCTGGTTCGGTACACTGCAAGTTTCGTTCTTGTACTCAAGTCATGATTGTAGAAAACCCTGTCTTTTAATTTCCAGAATGCTCTTGAGGCGCTGCTAATCCTGTGCTGAGATTAAGAGTCAATATTGGCCTTTTCCGAAATCAAACTGCCGAGGTAATTGAATTCCGCCACATATTCCAGTAGTTCTTCTCCGAATTCTCCGATTTTTATAGTATTCTTGTGATCTTCCGGGGGAGTGCACATGATTTAAATAGAGAGAGAGAGAAGAGAGACGAACAAATGTAGTTCGGGTTCTTGTTATTACCGAGTCTGAACCGTATCACAGCGCATGCGCAAATGAAATATTTCTTTATATTTCCTCCTGCGCAGGCGTATCACAATTCTAGGACGGTTTAGAATCGGAATCTAGTCTCAAATAAATTAGAGATAATTAAAAAATAAGTACTGGACTATAAACTAATGAATATTTATTCTATAATAAATAATTTTAATAAAATTCCTAATAATAATCTAACCATTTGGTAAAATACACAAAGTTGTTATATATAGATAATCAGATATAGTAAAAATTAAACAAATTTGGTGAATTATATAGACTAACTAGCAGTGAACAACTTCAGAATTTGAAGTGCTTCAGAATATAACACTCCAAATGAAGAGGATATCGTGGTAAGTTGTATTGTGTGTAGTTTTGTGACATGTGCACTCGACGCGCTTTACGCTTCATAAAGATACATATATTGGCGTTTGGCGTATTTGCGCTGCAATTACATAATAGATTGGCTTAGATATATTTTCAACTCATTTTATACTGTTTATTATCACTAATCAGATGAAACTTGCTAAATATTAATTTTATTAAGTTATTAATTACACTACTTTACAGTCATTTTCAAAGGCTGTGTCTTGCTAATTTTGGGTTGCTAAAACCTAAAATGATAATAAAAATTTCCTAACACGTAAGATTTTTGAGTTATGATTTTTTTGGAAAAAATAATTAAAATCAAATTATACTAAATTACAGCATGTGTCAAATCAATTTTTGTTTATATTAAAAAAATATAAATGAGTGTAAGGTGTAAGTGTTTGAAACGCAAAAAAAAACGAAAAAGTTTACTTTTTGTAAGTGTTGTAATTTTTAGGAAACAGAAAAGTACAAACCTATGAAAAACTTGTAAAAGAATTACTTGAGAACTATAACAAAATAGGCTGTCGCATGTCTCTCAAAATTCACTTTTTGCACTCGCATTTAAATTTCTTTCTTGAAAATTTCGGTGCAGTGAGCGACGAGCAAGGAGAAAGGTTTCACCAGGACATACTAACAATGTAGCAACGATACCAAGGCAGATGGAATCCGGCAATGATGGGAGATTACTGTTGGCTTCTTATGAGGGAACGGACCAGGACTACAAGCGAAAGACAGCATTTGCGAAAAAATTGTCTTCAAAAGATTTAGTATAAATGTATGTCAAGTTGTTGCAAATAAAACCTGTTATTTTAAACGAACTTTTTTATTTAAAACTTAGTATAAATTATATGAAAATTTCAGAAAAACATAAAAATAACCAATGCATTCTGTAACTCAAAATCTGTACAAAACAAAACGAAACAACTTCATTCGGCCATTCCATTTTTGATATTCGATCGCAAACGTGGTAAACAAAATCCCGTCCAAACCGAACGTGCAATAGCGCAAATTTTCTTTGATGTACCGACACGGCGTGGCGTGGAACAGCGTCGAGCGCGAGCAAGCAATCATTCGCTCGCTCGCAGAGCCGTCCACACCAGTTAAGCGTTCCCATAGAACATACCCGAATTCTTGCTCGCTCCTGCTCGCTCATCCGGTCTGGACGCCCCTTTAGATATAGGGTTTTGACATCAAAATTCATAAAATTTTATAGAAAATATTAATGTTAATAAAAAAGTGGGGGTATAAATAAGAAAGTTGTTGTCGACCTCCGGTATTTCCACCATATTGAAAATATTTTTAATCGATAGATCTCATTGTGAAACAATGATGTGGAAAAAATCTCCGATCTAGCTGTTGTAGTTCTCTATAAACTTCTAATGCACGCTCCGCCTGGGACACCCTGTATATGTACATTAAAAAAGAAAAGATTGATTATTTTTTAAAAG
The DNA here is from genome assembly GCF_002938485.1 of Sitophilus oryzae. NCBI lineage: Eukaryota > Metazoa > Arthropoda > Insecta > Coleoptera > Curculionidae > Sitophilus > Sitophilus oryzae. The sequence continues at coordinate 30,133 of NW_022147273.1, read as the reverse complement.
TAATTTTAGCAAAAATATAAATATACCTGTAAATATATCTCTATTTGATTTTATTTATTATTTAGTTATTAGGCGTTTAATATTAAAATGTAATAAAAGTCAACAAGTATATACAGCTAATCGTAATCCCGACTACTGATTGGTACTCGAAAATTATTTATTGTCAGTGTCATAATATATAATAAACTAATAAACTCACAATATATATAATTTATGACCCACTTGTAATAAGATTTGTGCATTAGTAGCATTAAAGCTTTCTGAACACTTTAGATTTAGTGGAAACTACTTATGATAGAGAGTGTATTACCCCTCCAATAATGAGCATAATTGAACTGACATAATATACTTAATACATTTATAATTTAAAAAGTAAGCCCTTTATTTTAGCACTCTTACTGCAAAATTTGAGAAATGTAATATGAAAATAATTATTTTTTGTGCTTCATTTTATTAAAATAGACTCGCTTGTAAAAAGGCAAATTAATTTCTTGTTAAATACAGGGTGTCCCAATATTTCGTAAACACAGAATGCGTTATTGGACACTATTTACTTTCTACAGGGTTATTCACCTAATTCGACACGAGTATTGTAGTTACACGACTAAATTTTTAGAAATTGTGAGTGATGAGATTGTTGGAAGACTACCAAAGCTACAATTTAAAATTATTTTCAAAAGGTACAAAATGTCCCATATTAATAGATAACTAGAACTGCCTGTATATTATTACATGTCTAGTTTCTAAGATTCAAATAAAGGTAAATTTAATTAAGATTTATCGCACCTTACTGCTTTTGAAATAGATACGTTTTTGTAAAAATACAGACAATTTTAATGCTTTATTAGGCGTATTTTTATATTACTCTAGGTGTATTTAAGTTTTTAAAATCAAATATTGTACTGAAATTTTTCTATTTACTATTTTTTTATTCTTAGAGAGATTATCAAACAAGGCAAAAATATATAATATACAGGGTATTCCTTTTAAAAAACATAAGTTTCGGTCATATTTCAAGAACGACAACGTAGTTACGCCACTGAATTCCAAGTAAAAAGCTCTATAGGACTCAGTATTCATCTTTTCGATGAGTTATAAGATAATCGAGATACTCAGGAGGTCGAAAAATGTAACATTTTCAGTTTCGCCCTGTATTTCCCAAACTAGGAGGCCTAGTACAAATCTGTGTGTGTGTAGCGCATTTTTAGTTTCACAAATAAGTAGCACAATGATGTGAAAACCGCAGTATTGTAGCTCTCCTCTTCAACGAGAAGCCTTACAAAACACACGAAAATGGAACACCCTGTACAGGGCGGGCCAAATTGGACACTGAACCTCCTGTAGCAAAATATCTCTTTTCATCAATATAATAAAGATGCATTAGAAAAAATAGTCCAAACTGTCTAAGAAGAGGGAAAATCGCGTAGAACATGCAGTGAGTAAAGGGTTTCAAGATAAGCTCTTTTAAACGAGTCCTAGTTTGTTTAAATCGGCTAACCTAAATCAGAGCTATCCTTATTTTTGTGAAAGATTCCCCCACCACTTTATTTTATGAGATAGAGCAAAATCCGCAATATCAAAAAATTACAAATTTCACATTGATTTCAATACTAATACATATTTAAAATACATACGTCTTCACCTGCATATTTTTGAGAAAAATCCTGTTTTCAGATTGGCTATCACAGATGCGCCCTCTAACGGACATTTTTGGTTTGGGTAGCGGACATTCTTGCATGAATGAACTTAATTTCCAGTTATTTCTTTTGGTCGATTTACTTGATAATATGATAAGTAGTTTTTGAGATACAGCCGGCGTCTATTCTTAGTTGGCAACCCTGTACAGGATGGGTAAAAGTGGACGCTTTTAAAGGGAAACTCCATTTTCTATAGGAGATACAAAAAAACGAATATCGGTGTTATAGAATTTAATGGTTTAATTATATTTTTTTTTTAAATTAATAATTTAAGAATTACAAACAGGAAATTTGATTTTTTTACCTTTTCAAAAATATAGCATACTTGATATTTTGCTCGATTCATCTTCGAGGTATAGAGTTTTTATTTAAAAAATCGCATAACTTAATTAAGTATAGGCTTTGAACTGATCGGCTGTAATGCAAAAAAAAAATCTAGCTGTGAGCAGCAATTAAAACGAAAATAATATTTGCAATGAGAGATGCAGATTTTAATAGCAATTTAAATTATATTTAACAACATCACTATACAAACCCATTTAAAGTATATCTAATAACAATAAAAATTAATAGCAAACCAAGACATGAGATTTTCCTACAGGTGTTCGACATGTCGACCGTCACTGTTATGGACAGACGGGACTGTTTTTGAACATTTTTCGTGGAATTTATTAACCCATTGGGGGTGAAAGACAACCTCGCATAATCGCTAAGTACTTCTAATTCTTGTCTAGATTATACGGGCAATTTAAAAATAAGAACCTTTATTCTTCCGCAAAAGTAAAAATCTATAGGCACTAAGTTCAACGGCCTCGATGGCCAACTGTTGGGATCTTGGTTAGCTATTCAATTATTTTCGAAAGTGGCTGCAAAAATTTGCTGATAACTTCAGTGTTCTAACGCGGTGCCTTGTCTTGCTGGAAAAATATGTTTTCGAGTTCTATTAGGGATAGATCATCAATAAGGGGTCCAAAGCCTACTAGTTAAAAGTGGCAACTATTAAAAATTCTGTATTTCCAAGGAGAGTATAATAAAATATCAAGTGTGCTATATTTTTGGAAAGGTAATTTTGTTTTTTTTATTTAATTAAAAATATACAGGGTGTCCCAAATAAAAAAAAATCTGTTGATAACTCTTGCATTATTAATTTTAAAAAACTTATACTTAAACCATTAAATTGTACGTAAAAAGGTGCTTTGGAAATGTTTTCATAAAAAAAAAATTCATAGCAAATTACAACAATTTGTTAAAAATGCACATTTTTGAAAAACACCCCGTAACACCGGAACGGTAACAGATAGCGATGTGCTGTTTTTACCATCATGTTTTTGATAAAAATTGGGCTCCAGACACCGATAATAGTTTTCGCCTATCTCCTATAGAAAAGGGCGTTTGCATTTAAAAATCTCGAATTTGACCCACCCTGTACAGGGATTGTTTATTTAGGACACCCTCTATATTTTTAATTAACTGAAAATAATTTAAAATTACCTTTCCAAAAATATAGCACACTTGATATTTTGTTATAATCCCCTTCGAAATACAGAATTTTTAAAAGTTCGCCACTTTTAACTAATAGGCTTTGGACTTTGGACCCCTTATTGATGATATGCCTTTAATGGAACTCGAAAACATATTTTTTCAGCAAGACGACGCACCACCTCTGAACGCTGATATCAGTAAATTTTTGCAGCCAATTTCAAGAATATTTGAATAGCTAACCAAGACCCCAGCCGTTAGCCGTCGAGGCCGCCTGACTTAGTGCCCATGGACCTAATCCTATGGATATATTTGCGGAAGAATAAAGGTTCCTTATTCTTCCGTAGAATCTAGACAAGAATTAGAAATACTTAGCAGTTATGAGCGGGTATCTTTCACACCCACTGAGTTAATGAATTCTAAAAAAACTGCCCCGTCTGTCCATAACAGAAGACGATTGATATGTCGAACACCTGTAGCAAAATCTTATGTCTTAGTTTGCTATTTATTTTTATTGTTATTAGATATAGTTTAAATGTGTTGATGTTGGTTAAATATATTTTAAATTGTTATAAAACTCTGCATCTCTCATAGCAAATATTATTTTCGTTTTAATTGATGCTCACAGCTAGAATTTTTTTGCATTACAGCCGGTGCCGTTCCAAGCCTACTTATTTAAAGCCGGCGAATTTTTATATAGGTACTCTATATCTCGAAAGGGAATCGAGCAAAATAACAAGTGTTTTATATTTTTGGAAAGGTAATTTTAAAGTACTTTCAATAAATTAAAAATATACAGGGTGCCCCATATAAAAAATCAAATTTTCTGTTGATAATCCTTAAATTATTAATTTTAAAAAAAATATACATAAACCATTAAATTCTACGTAAAAAGGTGCTTTGGAAATGTTTTCATAAAAATACAAAATTTTCCATAGCAAAAAAGTTACAGCGATTTGTTAAAAAGCATATTTTTGAAAAACACCCCGTAAATCCGAAACGGTAACAGGTATCGATATGCGGCTTTCACCATCATGTTTTTGACAAAAATTGAGCTCCAGACACCGATATTAGTTTTTGTCTATCTCCTATAGAAAAGGGTGTTTCCATTTAAAAGCGTCGAATTTGACCCACCCTGTACATACATATTTCAAGGGGGAAAGACAACGTGGTCCTTGACGAAAAAAATCTCTTCCCTAATCCTCCCCAACTAATAAACACGTCATAAAGTGGCGGCGGAACGTGGACCATGCGGCCTCGGATTTAATCCTATCGGCGCGATAAGGGCAACGGCGCGGACCAAATGGCCTGGACATGACGGTGCAAGTCCATTCATCGGGCGGACGCGAAGCTAGTGGAGTCGAAAGGGCCGATAACGTGGCTGGAGTTATGATTTTTGGAATAATGGCGAGGACCGGCAGAGATATTTTAGGCCATTAAATCATATTTCGACCGCCAAATGTCGATAGGGCCGCAGAGGATTTACGTCCGATTTTTGAAGCGGTTGGTTTGGCAGGTCGGTAGAGATATTGTTAAGCTCCCTCTACACGTAACGTTTTACCATGTTTTACCTTACGTCTTAGAGATCGAACGCACTGACGACCAGGTGGCCTTACGGATATATTGCGTACATAGATGCGTCCAGGTCCAGATAAACCTTGAGATAAACGACCAGTTTCAGTAGGGCTGTCCGATCTAACGATTATTTGCGTTTTACCAATTAGAAAATACTGTAAAATATCCGAGTTAACTAAAAAGAGAAGTTCCTATTCATGAGCTTATTAAATTTTCTAATATTATACATAATGCATTTAAAATATTAATGGTAATTACAGTAGGGTACAGGGCAGAGATCAAAAAGAAACTTTAAATATGCTTTTTTATTTTTTTACCATCGAAACTCGAAGGTAGATATAATAACAAGTATCATACCAACTATAAATACAGTATGTCATATAAAAATGTTTTTAATTTTTACTAGGACCGACCCATGATAAAAAAAAGAACTAGATTTAGGTTTCCCTTTGATCCAGTCTGTATAATATTTTTTTGGTTTTTCTGCACGTGTGCAAAAACTACACTAAAACACTATACCTTATAGAAAATTTTGCGTTGAATTTGAGGGATTTCATCTGAAAAATTATTAATCTGGAAGAAAAGCGGCAATAAGCGGCAGAAAATAATAATATTTTAGTGCAGTCTACTGGTCGCAACGGCCAGGCTTGGTCGTTAGTGCGCGTTTTATCATTTGATTTAATGGTATTACAGGTAGCAGCGACCCGGTCGTCAGTGCGTTTTGAGCCTTTACCTGGTGTACCAACGTGTTCTACCAACCTGATAGACCAAGTCATACTTTTTAAAAAATGAACTGCTGTTTGATGTTTTGTTAACATACGTATATAAAAAGTATTTATAGTCCGTTCATGTGAGATATTTGTATCCTGGTCTATTAGCAAACCGCTAATGTAATAGACCAAGGGACTCTTCACAAAAAGAACAGCACAATACAATCAAAAAACAAGAAAATAATGTATAATACACCTCACGGTGTTGTCACATCTCTTGCTGCTTGACCTTGATGGTAGTTCCCATAGCTCCCTTCAATGTGTTGATCGTAACAAGTGGCGGATCATCTGCCATGGCCTCTTCCTTGGCCCCCTCTTTGACGAGTGTTTACGCTTTTTTGTTGCCCACCACGCACCACATTGCTGTGTCCTGGCACCCAGCACAGAATAGCCCCGCCTTGATGCAGCCAGGACAGTGCTCCTTGGCAGTCAATCATAGTTTTCGATCTCACTGATTGCATGGTGATTCTTCTTAAAGCGCCCAAGCTGCCAGAGTATATCACTATAACTTCTATTGATCTATCGGCGATTTTCCTCCGTATGCAACTGACCGTTTTCTTTATATTGTAAACCGTTGCAGGTAGAACAGTAGAGCATTACAGCCATCCGATAGCCTTAAAGATCGTCGGAAATCTAGTTTCTCTGATAAGATGCCTGTGTCTCCTGTAGTCGCGGAAGCATCTGTATAAACTAAGTATTCATCAGTAGGTTGGTTTCCCATTCTTCAGTTGTCGGGAAGTGCTGTCTTCTTTTCTCCAAAATCGGTGAGAGGCCCCCATATGTCTATTTCTGATCTAGTAGATAGACTGGTGTTCCCCATGCTTTTCTCTATCATTGGCATATACCCTCGAGTGACCGTAGTTGGTGTGGTTTTACAGATTGGATCCCTTCATCTTAGGACAGCCTAGATATCGACCAGATCCTTCACCAGCCAGTCAATTGATTGCATGTCCAGAATTGCTTCAGTTGTCCCTACAGCTGCTATTCGCTGTACTTTTTCTGGGGTTTCTTAATTGTAAATTTAATGTACATGTTGCCATATTATAAGAAATTGTGTTTTCAATTAAAACCAAAAAAAATTCCAAAATTTTCATAAAATTCCAAATTTTCAAAAAATATGCAAAAAAAATCATAATCGTGTTTCTAATGTCGAAATATACTACTTCTAAAAATATTTGCACTTATTTAAGACTCACCCTGTATAATAAAATTATATTTATAAATAGAGAATCATCTTCAATTTAAACTTCAGTTTTTTTAGATTTAAACCTCGATTTAAACTGACCAGTACAACCTAATAGATCCAGGTGACTATTTTTCCAAAGCAATCAATTTGTCCTGTCCAGAACAGAATAGAGCTCCCGCTGTTGTTTTCAAAAATTGCTCATCTGCCCGCACACCATTATATATGCGCTCGTGGACATTTTCTTTAGTCATTCAATTTGTTTCCGTTCGTTTGACGTTTTAAGAAAAGAACCTTTCTATAACTCAGCAGAATTACCTTTTGATACTTTTGTTGTTTCTAAATTGAGAAACACTATGAAAACTTTAATTACTAGTTCTTTAAATAGTTTATTTATTATTACTGAATGAAAACAACGTTACAGTGAATAAAACAGCAGATAAGAATTGATGCATTTCTTTAGTAAAATATATCCCTTCAAAAACATAAATGTAAATAATGGCAAGTCTCGCAACACAATTCTTACACTATAAAAAGTAGTAAGATCTCATGTAAAACCAAGTCAGTTTATTTTATTTTGTCTCTCTCTAAGCACCTCTTCAACAATATTGTTATAAATTGATAGTATCAATATTAGTCATGTTTATTTCTGTAATAATTATAATTACTTGGCAATTACACGATATGATATTATATTCTAATTAAAAAAACTTTATTTTTAATGGCACTGTTTTGATTTACTTAATAATCGAGATGGTAGATTATTGCTTTATAATTTAGGTGCCTGGTATATTACCATCGCCGGAAAGTCGGTTACCGGTAGCGACTAGAGAGCAACATTTGATCCATAAGAATATTTTGCGATTTTTCATTTTTTCCTTACATTATAAGCTTATGCCACTTAAAATTGAAAATTTGAAGTTCGTAACACTTCTAGAAGTACCTGAGAATTTTGATGGCGGTGAGTGAGTCGTTGGCGAAGTTAATGAAGGTGTACAAAGCTATTATACAGGGTGAGGAGGGTGAGTCTTTTATATAAGTGCATATATTTTCAGCGCTAATAGATCTCGATAAATGAAACATATTTTCTCTTTACAGTTTTTCAAATAAGTCCAAAATAACCGAGTTAATTTAAAATTTCCAAAAATAAGATACTTTTTGCTTAAATTTTGAGTACCTAAAAAAACTCACAATCGTGTTTTTGGGGTCAAAATATACCACCCCTAAATATTTGCACTTATTTAAGACTTACCCTGTATATGTATGTATTAAATACACTATATTGCATAAGGTGTCTCAACACTTGATGTATTTATAACTACTCTGATATTAAAAAAAAACACCCTTTATTTTATGATATAAAATACTAAAATATTATTTAAATACCTATATAACAGAGCAAAATAGCTTCAAAACATATCTCAGTAGAACTTCATTGAACGCAAATTCTTTATACAAAATTAAACCAAAACACATCTTTTCTTCCTTCAGTAAAAAAGGTGTCGTCGAAGAAAACACATCCAAAACCGATATCAAAACTCTCCTTCTGTCGGAATCTGCTGTCTGAAACCGTCAGCTTTGTGTTCAAACATCGTTTATATAAAAATTTCGACACAATGCTTCGCGGACGTGTGAAAATCCATTGTGCCCACCTAATAAGGTTATTTATGTTGTATCGCTTCACAAAAGAGGAAAAATTGCCCCTCGCACAAAAGCCTTAAACTGTTCATTGTGGCAACGGCCTAATCCCGGATTGGTTCTGAACTGTTTCGCTTGGCAGCGGGTATTAGTGCACCTATTAGCCTCCAATATGTCTCTATAGTATCTACGTACTCTCGTACATAGGGATGGACGTAAACAAGGATATGGGATTATTCCGGTGGTTAATTTGTTGCTTGGTGAGGTATGTATGTCGTATTTCATTGTCATAATCGATTGCCACAATAACCATACTTTTGAACGTTTACTCTGTTTTATTACTCAGGTAATATTTTGAGAGATGATAACTAATGAAAGTAGATGACGTCCAATAAAAATATTCTAAATTTTTTTAAGTAACTATGGATGGGTTTATATATGTATAAATCCGTCATGCATCGTCTCTTGTTGTTTTTAACCAATTTTATTGGTTTATTTCAAAAATGAAAGATCATATTTCAATATTATTAGAGTAATAGAACATTGACCTATGCACGGACGCAGATGCGTATGATGCGTATCAACTCGGCTTAAGATTTTTGAGTCTTGCCAAAGTCTTGCCAAATTATAGGTTATAATGTGTGTCAAATTATGTTAAATAACCTGCGTTTTGGAAGATGATTTTTGATTTGTGTTATTACATGTGCTTTATGTCTCTCGAAGAACCCATCTTTTTATGATATTTTGACAACGTTTCGTGCACTACGAAAATCCATCCATCATTAATGAGTAAAATCAAAAAAACATCCAATTTAAATGAAATTTGGTTTTTGTATAGATTGGACCAAGGCCAACTTGGCCGTGTACGATACGTGTCACTGTGACAGTTTTGACGTAAGAAACGTTAAAAGATGATGTCGTCCGATCGCGACCAAATTTGGTGGGTAGGCTATGTAAGCGACGATACACATGGTCCCACCCTGCAAAGTTGGATACGACGTTTCGTTTACATCTTCATCAGTGCGGGACTAACGATTTGATATTGAAGAAAAATGTGGATCAATTTCGACATAATTGGGGACGAGCTACAGGATGACGCACTCGACGTTTCGAACCGATGTATCTAAATGGATGAAATTATCAGAATTTTTCTTAATTATGGGTCGATTGGAACCAAACTCGGCACGTGGATAGAGGTACCCGAATAGAGTATTCAGACGGACAGACGGTCATATTAATACAAATTTTGTGAAAGTGAATTAATTTATTTATTATTTTTTAATTTATTACTTTTTCAACATTTCAAACTACACTTTTACAAACATTAGGGTTTCCGGAACCAGAGCTGTTTTGCAGAACCGGGAATTTCGGCACCGCCTCTTAGGAACCGGGATTTCCCGGTTTTTCAGTATTTACCCAGGTAACTACTGATTTATTATTGTTCAATGGTGATGCAGTTCAACTCAACCAGAAAGGAATGGGGTGAGTAAAATGGATAAAAATTGAGATTTTTGAAGAAAATAATTTCAAATTATTAAGTAATAATAATAATAATAATAATAATAATAATAAGCCTCCTAAATTCCAACCCAACGTCCACGTCGTAGGAGGTGGAAAACGGCTTAGCCGGCCAACTGGGCTCTGGTACCGCTATGTGGGTTAGCAACCCATGTAGTGTGAAATATTGCTCCAAAAAATGTAAGAAGCAATCGAGGCGGGGCAGGAGGGCAAGCTGCTCCTGTTCGGAACCGTCGTGATGATCAGCTTGCAACAGATGACGACCCAGCACCGAATAATGGACTAGAACCCGCTAGAAGTGTTTTGCAGGACATACGCCCTACAACCACCCTAGCAGGTAAAGCACGACAGAGGATGAAATGGACCGACGAAATTAACAAAAACCTACTCCTCTGTTACTTCACCGTTACTAATCTCCAACAAAATACAACAGGATATAGAAGTCAGTTATATCAGGCCTTTATGAACATCTATCCAGAACTTAGGGAAATGATCACAGAACAAAGACTATCAGACCAAATTCGAGTCATAATACGAAACAACAGAATATCTCCAACAGAAAGAGAAACTATAAGAAGACAAGCGGCCGAAGCCATACAAAATGAAGACGAACCACAAGCACAACAATCAGCTTCACCTACATCACACCCACAAACAATCACACCAGAAACACCCGAAACACATACCATGCTGACTAACACCCAAAGTTCATCAGCAGAGTCGTCGATAAGACACACCCAACACGAAAACATTAATCCCGCCAACAGACACATGCAAACCATCTAATCAAATTGATGAAACATTTAATGAACTATACGCCCAATACCAGGGAGCAAACCCATCATCCAGACCTTTCATTACCAGACCACAAAACACACAAAATATCAAAAACACCATTGCAATAATTAATAACATCATAGGAAAAAAGGATTGAGGAATCAAACAGCTGCCTAGACATTGAAGAAATTCTCACGCTCGTATACTGTGGAGCAGCAACAACTATGCGAACCCACGAACAGAAGAATAAAAACAACGACTTAACTAAAAACTAAACAGCAACAATACCCCCATGGCAGCATCGGCTCCAGAAAAAGATAGCCACACTGAGGAAAGAAATTGGGTCATCACACAACATTTGAAAGGAAACCTAAAAAAGAGACCCCCGCAAAACATATTACCAGATATTAGCTCAGAAGAATCAGTAGTAGAAATATTAGATACTAAAAAAACAACAACTACAGGCACAAGCAAAAAAGACTAAAACGATACAAGAAGAGCCACCAAAGAAACAAGAAAACAAACTTTTTAACACAAATGAAAAAAAGGTTCTACAGATCTCTCAGAAACAACGGAACAGCAAATAAACAATCCACCATCAATTAAGCAAGAAAAAAAAACTTCTGGGAAAATATCTCATCACAAGCAGTAGAACACAATGAGAGAAGCTCAATGAAGTAACAGAAGAAGAAAAACAAGCAGATAAACACAACAGCCATGCCAACAACAATCACCTTAGAAGACATCAAAGCTGCCATATCCAAGACACACAACTGGAAAGCACCTGGAGACGACAAAATACAGAACTACTGGCTAAAATCATTCACAAGCATCCACAAACCACTAACGAATATATTTCAAAAATTTTGTACAAGGAACGGAAGCCATCCCCTCTTTTCTAACTCAGGGGAGTTACCTACCTTAAACAAAGGCACGGACACTGCAAACCCATCTAAGTACCGCCCTATAACATGTTTATCAACAACCTATAAATTACTAACGGCAATAATAACAACAAAGATCAACACTCACCTGCAGAATAATAACATCATATCAGAAGAGCAGAAAGGATGCTGTCAGGGATCTAGGGGCTGCAAGGAGCAACTGGTAGATGCAGAAATACACACTCAAGCCAAATTAAAACGTAAGTCTCTTACATTTTGCATACATAGATTATCAGAAGCTTTCGACACCGTCCCACACTCCTGGCTCATACAAGTTCTACAAATATACAAAATCCACCCTCAAATCATACAACTTCTGCAGAGAATCATGGCAACATGGAAAAACTACCCTAAACATCAAAATGAAAAACAACTCATCCACACACAGAACCAATTCAAATTAATAGAGGAATTTTTCAGGGTGACTCCCTCAGTGCACTCTGGTTCTTGTATTGCGCTCAACCCCTATCGAACCTACTCAACAAAACGCCCCCAAGATGCTTATAAAATATCCTCACTCACACATCCATCTACCATCTCGCACCAGCTATATGGATGACCTAAAGCTTATGCAGCAACCAGAAAACAACTCAACAACCTTCTCAATATTACAGAAACATACAGTGAAGACATCCAAATGAAACTAGGAACAGATAAATGTAAAATAAACAGCATTATAAATGGAAAAACACTCGATACAGGAAGAATACATTCTACAAAGACTCAAATATCATACAGAATATGGAAATGGATGAGACATACAAATACCTCGGATACCTACAAAAAACAGGATTAGAGCATGCCAACATAAAACAGCAAATACAAAAACAGAATAAAAACAAATACTCAAAACAGAACTGTCCGGTCGAAACAAAGTGAAAAGCAATAAATACCTATGCAGCGTCCGTCCTGGACGTATTCATTTGGCGTTATAAAATGGAGTGACACAGAATTAGAAGAACTAAACAGGTTAACAAGAACAACATGTAACAAGGCACCGAATACACCATATACACGCGGCAACAGAAAGATTTACACTAAAAAGAGAAAAGAAGGAGGAAGGGGATTCATGGATCTAAAAGAACATGAACTACAAGCAAATACACACACTCAGAGAATATTTCAGAGAAAAGCAGTTACCAGCCCACTACACCGAAGCATTGTTAACCTAACAACATCAGGTACACCGTTACAATTCAACAATGGAAGCATTCGCATACCAGTTGATGCAATTACAACAACAAACACTAAAATTGAAAAATGGAAATCCAAAGCCCTACATGGAAAACATGCAAACCAACTAACACAACCACACACATTGACATAGCAGCATCCAATGCATGGCTTACTCAAGGTAACCTGTTTGGAGAAACCGAGGGTTTCATAATAGCAATCAGGACCAGATCATCGCCACACGTAATTACCAGAAATACATAATCAAAGACCCCCAAAAGAAACACCTACAGACAAATGCAGACTATGTCACACACAAACCGAAACAATAGAACACATAACCGGGGGATGCCCTATACTTGCTCCCAGACAATATACCCAAAGACACGACGATGTTTGCAGAATAATCCATCAAGAAATAGCAAAGAAATATTCACTCATCTGCAACCATACACCATACTACAAATATCAAGCAGCTAACGTTCTAGAAAATAAGACAGCCAAGCTCTACTGGAACCGGGATATATAATCACAGAACAAACCACACCACACAACAAACCAGACATCACGCTCATCCACAAACCAACCAAAACGACATACTTAATAGAGATATCCATACCAAATTCACAAAATGTCAAGAAGAAACACACTGAAAAATTGAAAAAATATATACCTCTAGCAGAAGAAATAAGGCAGATGTGGCACCAGGACATTGTAAAAAATTATACTAATAATTAGTGTCATCAACAGGATTGATCCCATCATTACATGATCTGAAAGGCCTTGAACTTCCACCTCAAAACTTTATATACCCATTCAAAAAACAGTTATCCTCCACACATATATTACAACGACAAGTCTTAAATACACAGTAAAAGCGTTGACGCTTGACTTAAGTCCGCGACTACGTTAAATACCAGGAAGCCCGAGATTCAAGAACATAATAATAATAATAATAGCTCCCGCATATAGCGTTTGACGCCTGGGAGTAGCAAGGTACAGCTTGCTATACTAGAGCCGTTCGGTATACAAGGAAGGTAATGTGGCTAGCACTACGCTTCAACCGCCTATTATTACCTCAGGATTGTGAATCCGAAGTACTCATTTAAGGCTGAGTCGACCTAGGTACCCAAACTATTTTTATTTTAATAAAAATAGTCGGCTGATGAAATGCCGGGTGTGGGAATCGAACCCGCAGCTTGAGATTGGTAGACGAGAGCCTGTACCTCTACGCCACCGTACACCTAATTTTTATTACTTAACTATTATTAAATAATCAGTCATGGGAAAATTAAGGTGAACACAAACATGTAGACAAGTAAAGAAAAAAGTATAGGTAACTTAAATTTCACATCAAACAACGTAAACCAACTTAAATGAATTTGAGACAAAAGGCCTAAAATATTGAATTAAAAATACAAATATCCATTCGTCAATCAGCAAGCAAGGGATGGTTCTCAAAAGTAAAACCGATAAAAAATTGAGTTTCAAATGAAAATCATATCAAATTTTTAAGTCATGTGAAAGTCAACATTTACACAAGAAGAATAAAAAAAGGAACAAACATAGGTAGCTTCAAAATTATATCAAACATCAACAAATCTCGAAACCAACTTAACTAAATTTGAAAAAAAACTTACATTTTCAATTAAAGATGCAAATGCCTATAAAAACATAACACAAAAAGATATAACTAATATATTTAGCATAATTGCAAAATTCAAAATTTTAACTAATAACATGCATGCGTGCGTGAGCAGTAAAAGTTATTTAATGTTCGCATCATAATAATACCACCCCAGGAATAAATCTAAAATGGGATAAATAGCGGGGTAATAATCTACAAAATGCGTAGTTTAATCGAATAAATACCGTGACCGAGCTTTGTTAAAACGATGAGAACGGGGCAGATGCTTTTGTTTCGCCCTGTTAAGTCGCTAACCACCCCCATAATAAATGCCTTAATCATTCCCCGTTTACAGGGTGAGAAAGCATGAATATCATTTGGATGTTTTGAATATATTAACAAAACAAGTTTAAAAAATGTCTATAGGTACCTCTGTGGCTGATTTATCTCTCCAAAAAATCTTATGGGTTATTTCGCCACTGTAAGAAACTCAACAAAATAAAATAGTTATTTTTTGTAAACACTGCTGCGTTAATCCAACGGAGACTAATTTGTCAGCAGTGGTTAACTAATAAACAAATTTGCAACGTTTCGGATAGTATATCTCCTCCCGCCGCGCCGTTGGAAGGAAAAAACACAAAGAACAAAGAATAAAACTATTTAACATATGTAAATGCAGCTATTCGAGGACACTTTAGTTTCTTTTTAAACAGATACGTCTATAAAAACCGTTGACGTTCTGTTAAAATGACATTATATCATGTTAAACTTCAGAATTAACAATTACTACCTGATAACAATTACTTAATAAGGTAGAACCAAAAAGCTTCAAACTTTGTGTATGATTATTTTTTAATTTGTTTTTAATTTTTACGTATGTTATGTTCTTTAAAATCAAAGAAGCGATTGCCATACATTACTAACATTTACAGATGCATGAGCAATGCATTTATTTTTATTAGATTGTGTATTAAAAAAAACCTTTTATTTTCTTTTAGAGGATATCGCCTCTTTCATTAAAATTTTTGCGATGTTAAAATCTACTCTGATCTGTGCCCCGTGTTCCATGAATGCTGACAAATCTAAGATTTATGAAAATCTCCCTTTCTTAAATAATCTTTATGTTCTTTAATTCGCACATTTCGTCCTATTGCTGCCATAAGTCACTAACTAACATTTTTCCGAACAACCAAATTCGATCACTAACTATGTTTTGAATCGGAGAATCGATTGCAAAAGTCATTAATTGCGATTTCTGGCTATTTATGTTTTATTTTAATACCGAATAGTTACTAACTATAACATCTTTATGCAATGCAATTCATCTTTAGACGCATTTTTCTCGGAAGTAATAAAAAGTAAGTTAGTGACTTTTGGCAGCAATGGGGCGATTTAAGGGTCTAGAAGTTTCAGTAATATTAAATTTTAAAAAATGTTTAATGTGGCAAAATAAAACAGTTATTTTTTCTCCAACACTTCTGCGTTAATCCAAACGGAAACTACTTGTCAGAAGTTAGGTTTACAGATATAAAAATTTGCCTAACGAACAAAAAAAATGCTTAACGTTTCAGAAAGTTTATCTCTTTCCATTGTCGGAAGCAAAAAAATATCAAGAATAAAGAACAAAACTACTTATATAAAATATTTAAATTCAACTATTCAAGAACGCTTTAGTTTTTTAAAACAGATACGTCTACAAAAACTGTTGATGTTCTGTTTAAATGACATTAAAGAAATTAAAAATGAAGTTAAACTTCAAAATTAACAATTACCTACTACCTGATAATAATTACTTAATAAGGTAAAACCAAAAAATCCCAAACTTTCTGTATGATTATTTTTAATTTTTACGTATGTTATGTATGTTATGTTGTAAGCAAGCGATTGTCATACATTACTAACATCTACAGATGCATGAGCAATACATTTATTTTTATTAGATTCTATTAGAGGCTATCGCTTCTTTCATTATAATTTTGGCGTTAATAAAATTTATTCTGTGCCCTGTGTCCCATGAATTCTGACACATCTTAGATTTGTGAAAATCTCCCTTTCTTATAATTTTTATGTTCTTTAATTCGAACATTTAAGGGTCTAGATGTTTCACCAATGTAAAACTTATCGCATTCGCATGATATTTTATATATTACATTTTTTTATTGTTGTTCTGGGTATTAATTGGTTTAGTATGTGATAAAATGCATCTTGTATAAGAGCATCTTGCATCTGTATAGAGCCAATGTTCTAATAGATGATACACCTATGGAGAGAGTACAAAAATATAAATATCTAGGCAGCTGGTTGACCGAAAACTTGGATCAATCAGCAGAAATAAAAGCTCGAATAGAAATAGCCAAAGCATCCTTTGTAAAACTCAAAAAATGTCTCTGCAGTGGAGACATCAACGTTAAAACTTAGATTAAGAATGCTAAGGGGTTACATATTTGCAACTCTACTCTATAGTTCAGGGGCTTGGGCACTTAAAAAGGCCAAAATGGAGAAGCTTGAGGCATTCGAAAGATGGTGTTATCGGCGTATGCTGAGGATTGCATGGACTGACAAGGTTACAAATGTAGGAGGAACTGCGACACCAGAATTCAGAAGGACGAAGGGTGATTAACACCCTTAAAAGAGAAAAACTTGAGTACTTTTTGGACACATAATGGGAGGACCTACACTTATGCCCTGCTGTAGTAGAACATAATAGAAGGAAAGATAAAGGGCAGAAGGAGCCAAGGAAGAAGAAGAACATCATGGCACAAGAATTTGAGAGAATGGTTTGGAATGACTTCAAACCAGTTATTCAGAGCAGCCGTTAACAAAGTTAGAATCGCCATGATGATTTCCAACCTTTATTAGGAGGTAAAACCCGAAGAAGAAGAAGAAAATGGATATAAGTGTATTTTGTGTTTTGAAAGATGTTCGTAACTTCTTATCCTTCTTATTTTTTCCGAAACATCTCGTATGTATGGAATTGTAAGTTGTATATATTGTGTATTGTTATCATTGTGTCTATGATTTGGGGTTTGTATTTGGTTTAATGTTTTGTCAGTAAAATATGGTGGATAGTAGTTTTTTATTAATGTATTTTTATGTGGTTTATATCTCTGTTTAGTGAAATGTCGTCTGAACATATTATTTTTGCCCCATCATATAAACTTTTTATAACACATTTTTTTACACTTATACTGTGATTAGATGTGAAATTTAGGTATCTATCTGTTTTAAAGGATTAAATTTAAAGGAATATTTTTGTTGAAATGAAATTAATTGATATATCGTTTTTTGCAGATACGTCTATTAGAACCGTTACTTGTGTCTAGCCCTAGCAGGCAACTATTAAGCCCGACCAATCACGTTAGAGTTTTTGACAAACACAAATGAATTAACACACTTCAAATAACCACGCTAACCAACCTGACTGGTCAGAAGCTTAAAGATTGACTGCTAGGGCTAGAATTTCTGGAGGCTTTCGTTGACGACTTGAGCTATTACACCCTATACAGATCCGCGTCCATCAATCAATAGGTAATACCTTTTTTAAACATTGGCCAGCTGATTTCCTCCCTGATTAGTCGGTGATCGCCCTTTAATTCTGGTCGGCCGCGACACCTGCTGGGCGCGATATTAAAGGGTCCAAAGGGCACTTAAGGCTAATTTACATTGCCGAAAATTGAGCGTGATTCATTCCATGCTGGCAAATGTATTTATCTACTTTTTGATAGTAAAATTATTGGTCTATAGTAGAACATTTCCAGGAAAAAATCTAGATCAAGGTATTATCAAACCGTAGTATTAAACGGATTGGGAGATCTTTTCATGAAACAGTTACCAAAAATTATAATTAGTTACTTGAAGTTTACAGTAAATTCACATAAAATCGACTAAGTGATAAGCAATTATTAATTTCAAACCATACAAACTAAGACTCGTTTATATAAATGAGATTTTCTTTCTTAATAATCTCCAATATAAATTTTGTTTATTTCTCCAACTAAATTTTTTTAAACGTTTTGATATTTTGACGTAACCAATTTACCTCCTTTTGTTTCCAAGCCTAATACTATAATTTTTAGACCTGATAATCATAGGCGGCGGTCTAACATTATTTGTTCTCTTAGTATTTCCCGTTAGAGAGATAAAAAGTTGCGGTTTGCGTTGATATTTTGAAAATGTTCTGCTCTATTTAACACATTTATTTATTTGTTATAGTTATTTGTACATAAAGGAACATAACAAGCGATTTAAATTTCTTGTGCAAAAGGACATTATCTGTTATTATGTCAAACACCGCCCTCTAGCTATCACAAAAAAATCTTTGGAAACAAAATTTATACTGGCATCATTAGGGAAGAAAAACTATTTTAAAGCGATCCCAAGGTTGTTTGGAAATCGGCTAACTCCAAACTTGAGTTATTCTTATTTTTATAAAAGTAAGTTTAAGTTTCCCCCACCGGTTTTTTTATGAGATAGAGCAAAACACGATATCAAAAAAATACAAATTTCCCATTGATTACAATAGCAATATTTAAAATACATCTTCACCTGCATATTTTTGAGAAAACTCTTGTATTCTGATTGGCTGTCACAGATGCGCTAGTTATCGGATTTTTTTCAAACTTGAAAATAATTTTGAGCGATTTCTCTTGGTCGATTTACTCATTACAGTTTTTTTGAAATCTATACGAAAAGTAGTTTCTGAGATACAGCTGACGCCCATTCTTGGTTAGCCACCCGTACTAAGATGACTCTACTCTTTTGAGCTCAAGAACTACAAAAAAGACATTAGCGTGCAATATTTGAAAACAATAAGAGCCTTTAATTTGCAGTCTTAGAAAGAAAAAACTATTTTAGCGTGGTCGCGTAACAATTTTTTTTGTAAGTTTATGCACTCAGGTATTGTACCACGCACCTACACTTCTTAAAATAGAAATACCTTTTCTTTTGCTTCATTCATATATTACGCAACTAAGATACAGTGTTACAATCACTTTTGTTGCTTAAAGTACAAGTGGAAACATAATTTTTCCATGTCACTATATGACTCTCTTATCTTATAAAAGAAACTACGAAACGCCCAAGTGCCGCTATCAATTCCCAACACAGCATACATACCCTAAACTATCAACATGATTGACAAAGAAAACAAAATTTACATCCAAAACCACTATCATCCTCACACGCCTACCAAGCCCATGTTTATTTAAACCGAAAAATCACCGCAAAAATCAAGAATGCCCCGACCATTGTTATCGTGGCGACCGTTAAACACGTACGCTTTGAATTTGGTAAAGTACCCTAGCCTACTTGATGCTGCAGCGCTCGAGATATACCTATATGAACAATTGACAGTGGCATAGACAGCCACCCACGTTAAATGTGTCAATGGGTTTTCAGATTCAATAGGGAAAAAGGGGGCGTTTTGACGGGAATTTTATTTGTGTACGTGTGTCCTTTTATTTGGAGAAACGTTTAATGGATTTTACTGTTTTTCGTCACGTGTGCTCAAAATTGAAGGCAGTAAACACGGGAAAATATTGGTTTGCGTAAGCTTAGTTTGAGTTTACTTAAACTATCCTAAAGTATCAGAAACAATAAGCTGAATTTGACTACAAATAATACCATTCTTACTGATTCTTATTTGAAATTAACGTCCTAAATCCAAATATAAGTCCCGTTTTCTTCTACCACCAACCATTTTTGCGGGCTTCCCCTCTCTATTTTTTATCATATTTTTATCACTTTTCGATAATAATAATAATTTTATGGACATTTAATTTAGAGGAGGAATTATTTTATCTGTTAAAAATAATAAATAAAAAGATCTCCACCTTTGACATCAATATAACATACTAACATCCTTCAAAACACAAAATACCACTTATCCATTTTAAAACACACTAAACCAGTGAACAACAAACAAAATGTAATATACAAAATACCATGTGAATGTAATAAACTGGTGAAACATCTAGACTCTAGACCCTTAAGATTATTTAAGAAAGTGCGATTTTCACAAATCTAATATTTGTCAGCATTCATGGGACACAGGACACAGAGTCGATTTTAACAACGCAAAAATTATAATGAAAGAAGCGATAGTCTCTAAACGAAATATAAAAGAGGGTTTTTAATACTATCTAATAAAAATAACTGCATTGCTCATGCATCTGTAGAGATTAGTAATTTATAGCAATCGCTTCTTTGATTTTAAAGAACAAAAATAAACATAACATACATAAAAATTAAAAACAAATTAAAAAATAATCGTACAGAAAGTTTGAAGCTTTTTTGTTTTACTTGAATAAGTAATTGTTATCAGGTAGTAATATTATTGTTAATTTTGAAGTGTTCTCGAATAGTTACATTTAGATATTTTAAATAGTTTTTTTCTTTGCTCTTTGTTTTTTTGCTTCTGACGACGGAAAAAGATATACTTCCCAAAACATTAAGCATTTTTTTATCCGTTAGGCAAATTTGGTTATCAGTAACCCTCTGCTGACAATTACAGCGCTTTCAGATGGAGCGGAACGTTTTTTCAAGATAGCTCATCCGGACGGAGCATACGCGACCCATGTGAAATTGTTCATTTAAACTCATGGAACTCGCGGACGGTACGCGCGGACGCTCCGTTCCATCTGAAAGCGCTGTTAGTCGCAGTGGGATTAACTCAGCTGTGTTTACAAAAAAATAACTATTTTATTTTGTAGATTTTCTTACCGTGGCGATTATATTTAGATACCCATAGCACTTTTTTGAATCCCGCATAGAGGTATAGACATTCTTTATTTCTACCTTTATTTTGTGATTGCTTGTCATTTATACCCTGAGGTACCTCAGCCGGAGGCAAGCTCCTTGACTGTGAAGGGCACGGATGACCAAACCCCAACCGTTTATACCCTCGGAGGAGGAACTTCTGTTGTCAAAGGAGGATGGTAAATACCCTGTCCCCCCTACAACATGTATGGTGAGTTATACATAAAAGGGGGGTTAATCATCGCAACCTTACATATCTATTGTTTGTCCACCTTTCCTGAGTTATAACGAGTTATAACTCATCATACAATTCCAGGGTTTTGACAAAAGCCAGTATCTGAGGCGGTTTCACAGAGGATAGTTCTCCATCTTCACGTGGATAAGTAAATGGAAACATATCAACTACTTCCATTTATCTTCTTTTTTTGTTGCACACGCGGCGCTTCTACTCTGTCTATCTTTGTCGAGGACCTAGCGTCCACGCGCCAAGTTGAACATTAATTTTAAAAATTAATTATTAATTTGGAAAATGCATATATTTGAACAATAAATTGCATGTTTACTGTCACAAAAATTAAATTATATAAAAAAAACTTTTAGCCACTCCGTACGAATAGCAATATTCTTAGGAAATGTAACCAGAAAGTATGCATGTGGTTTAATATAAATAAAAGAACAACTGAATAATTTACTTGCCTATGAAAAGATAATTCGTGGACCTTTATTTTAGAAATTAGAACTTCCAGGCACCAAACACTTTTTAGTCATTTTTACGAGTATTTAGAAAGTCAAACGAAAAAAAAATAGAAATATAATTGCACAATAAAATTAACTTCTCACTGAAGACATTTGCATTCTTGGCTACACTTGCATCCTAAGCGGTCGCTAAAAGAGTAATTAATACAATTTTTAAAATAAAAAACGCAAAAAACAAGCGACGCTACACAATGGAAATAAGATTATGACGTATGATTATGACAAGATTATGACAATATAATGACAATGAAAAGTTGGTTTTCATAACAATGTATAATTTGTACTCATAGATAAATGCAATAAGTTTAGATGGGAAAGCCCGTAAAATTTTTAGGTCGCGAAATTATTTTGGGTCGCGACCGTTATATGCGATCTGGCGCTGCTATAGCGGTCGCTAAGAACAACGGCAAACAAAAACAAAAATAATTTTCTCTTGTCAAAGTCAGAATCTTCAAAAATCATAATAATCTACGGGATTATTACGGAAAAAATGTGCAACTTGTAATGCGCATGGGGGGGCGCAAAGTAAGGTCCTCGAGAAAGACAAACCTATTGAATGTTTCATAAGTGCAATAAAGAAGGTTTGAAAATGGCATGTCGTGATGTTGGAGACAGACATATTTTTTAATGCTAAACTTATGGCGTTGATTTAATCCACGTAAGTATATATGATCTAGGATTATAACAAAAGTCTCCAAAAAACTAGAATTAATCGATTTGATATATTTGATTTTATTTACATACAAAGTTTATAAATTATAGCTAATCAATCTGCTTTAATATTAAAAATGTGAAGTCATAGTTGCATTTAGTAAGTTTAATCAATCTAAGTAAGCCCCATGATATAGAATAAATCAACAAAAGGTCATGAAGAAGAGGAATGTCCCCCGATTGTCTCCTTCTCAGGATAATGTTCCTGCGCTATTTTTTGTATTCTACTTGAAGAAAACAAGTCTCTCGGAATAGTTATTTTATTTTTTCCGTTTCCGCCATCTAATCCGGCTTAATTTCCATCCGGGTGAGTTTTTTTAGGGCGTGAAATGGACCAGCGGGACGTCCAAGAGTTCGTTTGTTAGTTTTATTGCTTTTTTTTTGGGAACGAGAGGGTCAGTGCGGTGTTGTCATATATTCCAATAAACTATTTATACTCGTAAAAAATGTCTATACCTATGTGGCGGATTCATCTCTCCAAAAAAATCCTATATGGGTATTTCGCCACTGCACTGCAAGAAAATCTACAGAATAAAATAGTTATTTTTTGTAAACACATCTGGCGTTAAACCCAAACGGAAACTACTTATATCATTACTTATTATTATTTACTGTCATTTTAACAGAATGTCAACGGTTTCTTGTAGACGTATCTGTTTTAAAAAAGTAAAGTGTTCTGGAATAGTTGAATATAAATATTTTAAATAGTTTTTTTCTTTGTATTTTTTTTGCTTTCGACGACGGAAAGAGATACACTTTCCGAAACGTTAAGCATTTTTTTCTTTGTTAAACAAATTTGTATAACTGTAAACGTAACTTCTGACAAGCAGTGTCCGTTTAGGTTTAACGCAGAAATGTTTACAAAAAATAACTATTTTATTTTGTAGATTTTCTTGCAGTGCAGTGGCGAAATACCCATATAGTATTCATACTCGGTATCAATATAATATCAAAACTTTATACAGGGTGAGTTTTCTACCATGTTCTCTATGGGTATCTCGGAAACTACTGGAATTAGAGAGTCGGTTAAATAGGGAAAGAATTGCAGTTTTGTGAGAACAAACATATGCACCTTTCAGATTTTTGAAAAACTTTATGGCTTACTAGATATTTAAAAAAAAGGCGACTATTTTAAAATTCTCCCTAATTCCATTATAATCTAATCGAGACAAAAAGTTTCCAGATAAAACTTGTAGATAATCACATCCTTAATGAGATGGTGTTCTTCGTTTTTTTCTAAAGCCTGTCATGTTTAACTTATAACAATAACATATATTTTTTTAAATGGAAATCATAGTTGGCCATGACTTCATAGAAAGCACATTAAGCTTCTCAACAATATAATCTACTCACTCACTCATTACTGACTTACCACTGACTCAATTATGGACAATTTTGTATTAACATTTATTTTAATAAAAATAAATGATAGAATACACATAGTATAAATAAAATAGTTCTAGTGTTAATACCGCAATTGTATAATATAAAATAACTATACAGGATGATTCTATATTATATGGAGAAACTTTAGCAAGATTCCTTAACTAGACCTTTTTAATATTTTTGTTTGAAAATACCACAGCCATTTGTTGAAGTAGTGCTAGTACTTATTAAAATATAAAATTTTTCATTAAACAGATATTGTTTCCTTTTTAAAAGTTTTATTTTCATTAAATTACTTAAAAAATTATATATTCCATATACCGGGTCCAAAGGTCTCAAAAGTGGCTCACCCCTATAATTTTTTTATTTTTTCAGATTAGAAAGCGAAATTTGGTATGTTAGTATATGACATAAATTAGAATTGATTGACGAATTCAATTATTGTTTTTGGTCACTTCCTGTTTCACTACATATACGGATATTACTACAACTTTTGATTTTTAAATTATACCCTCGTATTTATTATAGTATCAGTTTCATTCGATAGAAAATGACTATGATGATAGTCAATGATAGAAATGACACTCTGAATAGAATATAAATAATCTGAAAGAATATAAATATATCATATGTCAACTTTTGAAATTTTTGCATATGGTTTATTTGAAATTGTAACATGCGGTTCATAACAAGAATTTGACTCGAAATGACAAGTGTGCGGTACCAAATTACGCTAATGAGCCACCTTTGATCCATTTGAAAAGATTGAAATATGATTAAAAATACGATTTAGGCATCTTTTAACCGGCTAGGACAAGATATAAAAAACATTAAACGATGAAATCTATTTTTTCAAGGCTCCTTGATTAAAAATTGTTGATTTTAACGCAGTCATGGCACTCTAGATTGAAATTTAAAATAAGATTTTTTGTAAGCGAAAATGTCAAGTCAAAAGGATTTAGAATAGTTGACACTTGATAACGGTCAACCATCTAACCGAAATGTTACGCAAAATTTCGAAATTATATCGGAAATAATTCATATATTGTAATTTCTAGTGGCCTCTACTCTAATTTCCAGCAAATTGCAAATAAACAGGTCGAAATTTAAATATTAATAAAATGTATAGTATGAGATTATGTATTTAAAGTCAGAGCATATCATTCATATCGTTAGTTATAAAACTACTTATGAATCATTAAAAAAATGAGGTCTAGCCAATACTGACAATCGTTTAATAAAAATTAATTAAACCGGGAAATAATTTCAGTAATGTATGTTAAAAATGCGAATTCAAGAAATTCGGCAACGTTGCCGTAAAGAGGGTCACTCTTTAGGATCGTCTGGACCAGACAGAAGCTGTCCGAAGGCACCGAAATAAATCACTTCCCGTATATACGACGTTTTTTACGTTACATTGCCCAATTCGGAATAATGCCGCGGCAAAGCAAATTCAGGAAATTATTTCGATTTCAATAAAAGGATTTGATTAATTCGAAGGGAAGTGGACGAAAGGAAAAAAGGGCATATGTGCGGGCAGCGAAAAAGAGCAGAAATGAGCAAGGGTTTGATATTTTTTGGAGGAAAAAGGACGTAATAAAAATATAGAACTTTCTGTTTACTGTGCGGAATGCATTTGCTAAATTATAAGAGAGTTTTTGATACACGATATTTTTTACTTTTTTTTGTAAATGTATTGGCGTTACTGTTGAAATTCTACACGATGAATATACTACATGGCAGTAAAATATTGCTTTTGCCATGGAGTAGATTTGCATTGTTGCAGATTGATTGTTTGCAATAGACATGCTTATTTAAATTATAATAATAATAATAATATCCTCCCGTATATAGCGTTTAACGCCTTGGGAGTAGCAAGGTACAGCTTGCCATGCTAGAGCCGTTCGGTATACAAGGAAGGTAATGTGGCTAGCACTAAGCTTCAACCGCCTATTATTACCTCAGGATTGTGAATCCCAAGTACTCATTTAAAATAGTTGGCTGAAGAAATGCCGGGTGTAGGATTCGAACCCACTACCTTGAGATTGGTAGACGAGAGCCTGTTCCTCTACGCCACCGGGCACCTTCATTTAAATTAAAATTTTGAATTTTGAGGTGGCTATTAAGCATATTTCTATTTTTCCTCGTTTATTTAGTACATACTATTGTGATTTCCATGTATCCATTTAATATTTTAATATTTGTCCAGATGTTCTAGAATTTGCGCCCTGAGCCCGAATTCTGGAACTTCGACATAGAAAACGTTACACTTTCAAAGCGGTAAGCGAAAGTAGTTATTTAATTAGCGGAACGCCAAGCACTCGATTTTGGTATTCTCGTTGCCGTGCGAATGGTTTGCTGGATATAAGTAAAGGGAGAAGGGGGTTTCACCATCCTCTTCCCGGCGCAGGAAGTGACGTCATGTGACGTAAATCAACTATGAACATGTAAAATAGGCTAATATAAAAGAATAAACAGGTTTAAACAATAAACAACCGCTTTAAAACAGAAATAAACGGGTTTGAACAAAAAATTAACAGGTCTGTTGTTTTAAGCTAAAAAGCGGTTCAAAGCATCAGTTCAAAAGCGGTTGTTTCCTGTTTAAACCTGTTTATTCTTGTATATTAGCCTATTTTACATGTTAATAGTGGATTTACGTTATATGACGTCACTTCCTGCGCCGGGAGGAGGATGGTGAAAACCCTTCTCTCTACTGATATACCTACGCGTTGAGTTTGGTTTGAGTTTGGAGTTTTGAGTTGGAGTTTTGAGTTTGGACATATTGGTTTAGGGTTATTGGTTTATTATTACCAGACGTCCGGATTAACTCCGGATTTTTACAACGTCCGGGTGAGTCCGGGCGGATTTTTGATAAGCGTCTGGATTTTAATGTTCCATTAAGAAATGTCGCCATAGTGAAAAATAATAAACTAGTTTTAAAAAATGTGCATAATTATTTAAAAAATCTTAAGTAAGCTTGATTAAGTTCAGCAGTGTAAATTCATTGTATTACTTTGTATAGTAAGTTTCGGGTTTTGGCTTATTTTTATATTGAAATTAATAAAATAAAAATGGTAACATCATCAATCGGTAGGTAATGTGAAAAATGCTACTTTGCTAAAAATGATGACGTCCGGATTTTGTCCGGATTTATTTCGAAAGCTTGTCCAGGGTGGAATATAGAGGGTTTCCATCTGGTAACCCTATATTGGCTGCATCGCAATTTCTCAGATATCTAATAGTCAAATGTGGATAAAACAATAAGGAATTTATAGAAGAAGTAGTTTTCACTAAAGAGCAAGAGAACGCACAAAATCACATTTTTTTCTATTTTTACGGACAGTGCGACAAGCAAAACGGTACTCTAGCCATTTTCAAATCGCTTAGCGCAATCAGTAAAAATGCTAAACGCGTCAGATGAGAATACCCAAATCGTTAGTTAAGTGCGCGCTAAGCGAAAATTAACATAACATACGCTGAGCGTCTAAAAGCGCTTAAGCGTTTTTTAAGTTACAGAATTCGAGCCCAGGTCAATCGTTTCTAATAAAGTCCAACACAAACTGCATAAAAAATATCCCAACGTCTGATACTCTTCATTTAAGACCTCTCAGTAAAAGAAATAAGTCGAAGTCAAATTACATTAATCGTTCTCCAGTCCTCGAATAGAAATTAAGAACGAAAAATATCTTAAGCTGTCCCTTTCAACGCATTGAAATGTTAATGTCCCATTCAAAACTCGTTGCGGTCCATTTTTCTTCGTCATCATTCTCTGCCGTGAGTGAAGTTGGTAGCAGAGCCGGTAGCGTCTTGTATTAATAAACCGCCGAGGTTTCTAAGAACCCTAATGACCTTTGTATGATATTAAGAGGGTATACCAAAAATGGAGGTATTTCGGTACAATGATTTTTGCTTTTTTACCCGTTATGTTTCTATGAGGTATTTTCCTTGCCATGAACAATAGCATTAAAAAGTATGCAGACGATCACCCATCCATTCACTCACATCGTCTAATGTGGCTTAACTTCGGTGATATATCGGAAACCGGCATTTTGACGTAGTTGGGCCGTTGTCCAGAACAGAAGAGGATCACACTTAGTGATGTAAAGGGTAATATTACTTATAATTTTGGTAATATTACCGCAAGATCGGTAACATTGGAAAATTTGTTTCTTTTCCGCTATATACTATTTTCCTTTTTTTTTGGTGAAAACAAGATGAGAAGAGCTGCTTTATTTAAAAAGCTTTTTGGACACTAAACACTTTTTAAAAGCTTAGCAATTGATTATAATCCAGATATTTCTGATGTTCTTTCACCAAACACAGTAAGCCCTCTGCTTCGAAACGAATTTTGATTACAAGCAACTCATTATGACTAGTTTAATTCAATCTCTAAGTGGGTAACGATTTTTGAAGCTAACGGGCAACAATTTCAAAAGTTTTTACCTGCTTTTATAAGTCAAGTATCAGGTTTATCCGTTGCGGAAAACAAGAAAATGTGTGCAATTCTGGAAAAACGGGCATGTAAATGTTTGAGACCTGCTCACCTTCTGTCTACCTATATAACCAAATCTACGAGGCGAAAATTTAACTGAAGCTGAAAATTTAGTTACAACGGAGTTCATCTACGAAACAGCAAGGCATCATCTAAAGTATATAGATTTTCTACAGGTGTAGAGAACACATTACGGAAGCACTGACTGGCGTAATACAAAATTAGAGGTAATATTTTTGCTAAAAAATTTGTCCTTTCCAGAGAAAAATCTATGTCTGGACCTGTCTGGTGGGTAGGAATTTGCTCCAGCTCTAAAATAAGTACGTTGGCTATTATATACAGTATAAATTTACCATGGTAAACAGCCACAACCCCAAGAACCTTTAGTACCTACTTATGGATTTACCCATCGGCCAAAAAGAATTAAAGAATTTAACAAACTTACCATGAAATGAACCTGAAAACTTAGTTATATTGCCCATAATTATAACTTACTAAATGGAGAAGGTAACTTACTAAAGTAATGTTCGTAGACGGGAAAAACCCTACAAAGATCTTTCCAGCTTAATGGTATCGAAGTGGTTTATTATTTTGTTTATCTAGGATCAAATATAAACAACGAAGGCAATTGTAAAATAGAAATTAGACGCAGAATACAGTTAGCAAAAACTGCCACAACGCGTCTTACAAGAATATGGCAGAGCAGAGTAATAACAACCCACACAAAAAAGAATTTGCTGCGTACAATTGTCTTCTCAATATTTCTTTATGGAGTGGAATCCTGGACCATCAAAGCATCGGAAAGGCGCATGATAGACAGCTTTGAAATGTGGTGCTACAGACGTATGCTGAGAATACCTTGGATAGCTAGAAGAATTAATCTATCAATAATTAATGAGCTCAACATAAGCACCCGATCGTCGGCTATCTGTCTGAAACGTATCCTCGAGTACTTTGGACACATTGCTCGAAGACCTGCCGACAACATGGAAAAAATTATTATAACTGGTGATGTCCAAGGAAAAAGATGTAGAGGTCGGTCCTCAACAAGATGGATCGATAAAGTAAGACACACAACGGGTCTACCCCTACACTCAGCTGAAGACAGATTAGCCTGGAAAGATCTTATAAAACAAAAAGTATTCTCATAGAAGTCACGACCCTCAGCTATGAGGAACGATTGGAGAGAGAGATAGAGAAATGGAGATGAACATCCCAGAATGTTAGGGGCTGCTGAGAAAAAAAGAGAAGGAGAAAAAATATATCAATTTCGAAGTAATAGACTTGACTCAAT
The DNA here is from genome assembly GCF_002938485.1 of Sitophilus oryzae. Lineage (NCBI taxonomy): Eukaryota > Metazoa > Arthropoda > Insecta > Coleoptera > Curculionidae > Sitophilus > Sitophilus oryzae. The sequence continues at coordinate 357 of NW_022147273.1, read as the reverse complement.
TAACAACAGAGAAAGAAGAATAATATGAAAAGATTTAGGATGCTTTATCCACTCTATTACGTAATATAACATACGTCACTTTGACTCTGACTAGCTTCAAAACCTCAGAAATATAATCTAAGCTACTCTATACTTAGCCAATTTTTAAGATAACCTGATTTTTTGTAATTACGTACAAGTTTGCTAATTAATATAACCTATAGATATTAATATTATTAATCATATATTTGTTTAGTTGTAGAAACTTTCAAGATATTTATTTTAAGAAATTTATTTAATAGTAGGTATCCTCTTAAGGGCATCAATCGAGATTTCTGAGGACCCTAATGATGGTAGTTTTTATTATTATAGCGGTAT